>NC_057710.1:47235952-47273364 GCF_004010195.1 Chiloscyllium plagiosum | reverse complement strand
TGAGGTTCTGTATGGTCTGGGAGATGATGGTTTGGTCATGGTCGAGGGGGCAGTAGGAGGTGTCTTCAAGTTGGCATCTGGCTTCAGCGGTGCAGAGGTCAGTGCACCAGACTACCACTGCACCCCCTTTATCTGCTGGCTTGATGGTGAGGTTGGGATTGGAGCAGAGGGAGTGGAGGGCTGTGTGTTGTGAGGGTGAGAGGATCGAGTGGGGGAGCGGGGTACTCAGGTTGAGGCGGTTAATGTCCCGGTGGCAGTTGGAAATGAAGAGGTCGAAGGCGGGTAATAGGCCAGCACGGGGTGTCCAGGTGGATGGAGTGTGTCGGAGGCGGGTGAAGGGGTCCTCAGAAGGTGGGTGGGAGTCCTGATTGTAAAAGTAAGCTTGGAGGCGGAGGCGGCGGAAGAAGTGTTCAACGTCACGGATGTGTATTAAATTCATTGATGCGTGGGCGAGGGGGATAAATGTGAGTTTTTTGCTGAGGACTGATCATTTGTCCTCAGTGAGGGGGAGGTCTGGAGGGATGGTGAAAATTCGACAAGGCTAGGGCCTGGTGTGGGTGTGGAGCTGGGAGTGGGGGCAGAGTCTATAACTGGAGTGGGTGTGCTGGTGGGGGGAATGGGGGTGAAGTCATGAACAGGGGTGGTGTTCCTCTCAGAGTTTTGGGGGGCGGGGTTGGTGACAGTGGGATCTGTGGGGGGCGTGTCAGCAGAATGCAGATGAGTGGCGGTGGGGGTGGAAGTGGTTGCAGACACGGCAGTGGGGGAGGCGGAAGTCACTGAGCGTGTGACATCAGCGATGATGTGAGGGGCGGAAGTGATGTCACGTGTGGTGCATGAGGAATTGTGAGATGCGGAAGTGGTTGTGAAAGCAGCCATGATGGGGACAGATCGGGCCTTCGCCCACCCTCCTCCCTGACCTATCACCTCCATCCCCACCCCCATTCACCTATTGTACTCTCTGCTATTTTCTCCCCACCCTCCTCTCATTTATCTCTCCACGCTTCAGGCACTCTGTCTGTATTCCTGATGATGGGCTTTTGCCCGAAACGTCGATTTTCCTGCTCCTCGGATGCTGCCTGAACTGCTGTGCTTTTCTAGCACCACTCTAATCCAGCATTTATTGTCCATCCCCAGTTGCCCTTGAGAAGGTGGTGGTGGGCTGCCTTCTTGAACCGCTGCAATCTAAGTGTTGTAGTTCGACCCACAATGCCATTATGAGGAATTTTCAGGATGTTGACCCAGTGACACTGAAACTCCAAGACATATTTCCAAGTCAGGATGGTGAGTGGTTCAGTGGCTAACTTTGAGGTGGTGGTATTCCTACATAACTTCTGCCCTAGTCCTTATAGATAGAAGTGATGGTAGGTTTGCATTTTGCTATCAAAACATCTTTGGTGTCAAATTTCTTGAGTGTTGTTGGAGTTGCACATATCCCTGCATGTCAGGCGCATTCAATTACACAACAAAAATTTTGTGGCAGCACAGCAGGTCAGGCAACATCCAAGGACCAAGAGAGTTGATGTTTTGGGCATAAGCCCTTCATCAGGAATGTGAAGGGTTTGGGGTGGGGGAGGGGGGAGAGAAGGAGGCTTAGAGATAAATAGGATGTTTGGGGTGGGGTTGGTGGGAAGGTAGCTGGAAAGGTGGATGCAGCCGGGGGGGTGATAGGAATAAGTCAGTGGGGAGGATAGAGCGGAAAAGTGGGAAAGAAGATGGAGAGGTAGGACAGCTCAAGAGGGCAGTACCAAGTTGGAGGGTTGGATCTGGGATGAAGTGGAGGCAGGGGAGATAAGAAAACTGGTGAGGTTTATGTTGATGCCGTGTGGTTGTAGGGTCCCAAGCAGAAGATGAGGCATTCTTTCGTACAGGTGTTGGGTAGCTTGGATTTGGTGGTGGAGGAGGCTCAGGACTTGAATGTCCTTGGGAGAATGGGAGACGGAGTTGAAGTGGTCGGCTACAGGGTGGTGGGGTTGTTTGGTGCATGTGTCCCAAAGATGTTTCCTGAAATGCTCCATGAGTTGACCCCCTGTCTGCCCAATATAGAGGAGACCACATATAGAGGAAAGCAGCGGATGCAGTAGATGAGATATTTGGATGTGCAGGAAAATCTCTGTTGGATGTGAAAAGATCCTTTAGGGCCTTGGATAGAGGTGAGGGGAGAGGTGTGGGCACAGATTTTACACATCTTGTGGTGGAAAGGGAAGGTGCCAGCAGTGGAGGGTGGGTTAATAGGGGGACTTAGACCTAATGGAGTCATGGAGGGAATGGTCTCTGTGGAATGCAGATAGGAGTGAGGAGGGAAATATATCGATGTGGTGGGATCTGACTGTAGGTGGTGGAAATGGCGAAGGATAAGGGGCTGTATCCGGAGATTGGTGGAGTAGAAGATGAGGACCAGGGGTGTTCTATCCTTGCTGTAGTTGGAGGGGTGGTATTCAAGGGCAGAGGGGTGAGAAGTAGAGGAGATGCACTAGAGGGCATTGTTGATCACATGGAAGGGGAAATTGCTATCCTTGAAAAAGGAGGCCATCCAGGATGTCCTGGAGTGGAACTGCTCCTCCTGGGAGCAGATACAGTGGAGGCAGAGGAATTGGGTGTAAGGAATAGCATTTTTACAGGAGGCAGAGTGGAATGATGTGTATTCCACATAGCTGTGGGAGTCGGTGAGTTTGAAATAGACATCCGTGTTGAATCAGTCGCTGGTCATGGAGATGGAGAGGTTCAGGAAGGGGAGGGAGGTGTCCAAGATAGTCCAGGTGAACTTGAGGTCAGGGTGAATGGTGTTAGTGAAGTTGATGAACTGTTCAACCTCCTCATGGGAACACGATGTGGCCTTGATACAGCCATCAATGTAGCAGAGGAAAGGATGGGGGATAGTGCCAGTGTAACTCCTGAAGATAGGCTGTTGCACATATCTGACAAACAGGCAGGCATAGCTGGGGATCATGCGGGTACCCATGGCTAACCCTTTGGTCTGAAGGAAGTGGGAGGATTTGAAGGAGAAGTTGTTGAGGACCAGTTCTGCCAATCAAATGAGTGTGTCGGTGGAGGGGTACTGGTTGGGTCGGAGGGAGAGGAAGAAATGGAGTGCTTGGAGGCCTTCCTCATGACAGATGGATGTGTATAGGGGCTGGATGTCCATGGCCGGGGAAACCAACGTCATGGAGGTGGTGGAGGGCATGGACGGTGTCCCGAATGCATGTGGGGAGTTCTTGGACCGAGGGGGACAGGACGGCATCGAGATATGAGGAGATAGGTTCAGTCACACCATTTCATCACACTATTAAGTTATGCCTTGTAAATGGTGGCCAGAATTTGGAGAGTCAGTAGTTAAGACTAACAAATTAAAGATGTTATAGCTTCAAAATAGGAGGTTTACAGTATTTCCAAAAAAAGTTGTGTACTTGAGTATTGAGGGGGTTTGCATGGGAGGACAATGAAATTGATAAAGAAGGAATAGAATACAAATATAAAATAATAATAAAAATGAAAATAAAATGTTAAAGCTTCTATAGGTGTACCAAAAGGAAAATATTAACAAAGACAAATGTACATTGATTACAGGCAGTTACAAGAGAATTTAAAGCAGCAAAGGGAGAATAGCAGAAAAGCTTTGCTCTGTCTTCACAACTCTCCCTTACCTGCATAAGCGCAGCTTATGAAACCCACAATGAGCCTTTCTGAAATAATTAAGATCCTAGGGCCTAGTGACAGTGAAACTGAAAGAAATTAACATTGTTAAAAAAGTTATTAGCATTGGAAAACAGTGTGGATTCATTTCTCTCAATAGCTGAAATTCTCACTGCATTGTGCCATGCTATGGCAATATCACACTTACAGCTTGTGCCAGCAACATACTTGGTAAACGCACTGCATGTGCTTCAACCAAATGACAATATCTGAATATCAAAGAGGAACAATCATTCATGGGGTCAAGGGAGATTTACCCAGACTATAGACAACCAAGCGTACTGCCATGTCAGTCAAGGGGCTCATCCAATTCCTGTCCAAGGGATTGGTCATGGCCATTGAGGCAGTTGAACATACCAGAGACTGGGAACCACGTTTTTGCAGTCCAGGAACTGAGCCATGGTGAGTCCTGCAGGTTAAGTGTAAACAGTCTGAGGATTGCACATAGATCAGTAATATCTGCAAAGAGACAAATGGAGACAATAGACAATAGACAATAGGTGCAGGAGTAGGCCATTCTGCCCTTCAAGCCAGCATCACCATTCGGAACTCAAATGGGTTTGTATTTTTTTTATATGGATTCATCCAATTTCAGTCTCCCCATTGTTTTAAGTTTACACTTAACCTGCAGGACTCACCATGGCTCAATTCCCGGACTGCAAAAATGTCCATCTTTGTTGTATCAGTTATTTAATGTGTAACTCAAATTTGTAATTAAAAACAATCTGCCTGTTACTTCATGTTTAAATTATGTTGAGTTTAGCTTTCATTGTTCCATTTTGATTGTGGTAAAATGTGGACAATCAACTTTCTACTGCTATCATCTGAGTATAATATTTGAAATCTTATCAGATTAAATTTTTTTAAAAGAAACGAAACATGGAGCTTAAATGGTTGCATTGGTCACATGACTACAGTTTGAGGTTCAGGAAAGCAACACCAATAGAGTCATAGAGACATAGAGATGTACAGCATGGAAACAGACCCTTCGGTCCAACCCGTCCATGCCGACCAGATATCCCAACCCAATCTAGTCCCACCTGCCAGCACTCGGCCCATATCCCTCCAAACCCTTCCTATTCATATACACATCCAAATGCCTCTTAAATGTTGCAATTGTACCAGCCTCCACCACATCCTCTGGCAGCTCATTCCATACACGTATTACCCTCTGCGTGAAAAGGTTGCCCCTTAGGTCTCTTTTATAGCTTTCCCCTCTCAGACTAAACCTATGCCCCTCATAATTTTGTAAACCTCTATAAGGTCACCCCTCAGCCTTCGAAACTCCAGGGAAAATAGCCCCAGCCTGTTCAGCCTCTTCCTGTAGCTCAGATCCTCCAACCCTGGCAACATCCTTGTAAATCTTTTCTGAACCCTTTCAAGTTTCACAACATCTTTCCCATAGGAAGGAGACCAGAATTGCACGCAATATTCCAACAGTGGCCTAACCAATGTCCTGTACTCTGATCAATAAAATAAAGCATACCATACGCCTTCTTCACTATCCCATCTACCTGTGACTCCACTTTAAAGGAGCTATGAACCTGCACTCCGAGGTCTCTTTGTTCATCAACATTCTGTAGAACCTTACCATTAAGTGTATAAGTCCTGCTAAGATTTGCTTTCCCAAAATGCAGCACCTCACATTTATCTAAATTAGTCTGAATTAAACTCCATCTGCCACTTCCTGACTAACTGTTCAGTTAACCACAGTAGAACATGCTGAATTCTTGGATTTGATTGGATACTTTCAGATAGCTCCAATTGTAGGTAAATTGCAGAGAAGAATCTTCAATTCCCCAAGCAATTTCTCTGGAACCTGCTATGGCGGGCATTCCACAAGGGTTCCATGCATAACCTCCTTCTACACTTTGGAAACTAAAATGGCCAACAGAAAATTTTACTTGAAGCTTTAGACAGGTGCATGTTAAGAAAAAAAAATGATGCAACCAACTAAGGTGTTGAGGAAGAGAAGTGTAAATTCACTCCTCCTCTCCTGGGCATACTACAGACAGCAAAATTACTAAAACTTGAAATTTTCTCCATATTTTTGTCTCATTTTGGTAATTTGGCTCTTTCACTTTATTGGTCTGCAATGGGTCTTAACATAAGTTACATCGATTTTGTCAAGGCTCTTTTCATAGCATACTTATGGAATCTACCACATCAAATAACAAGGACAGAAAGTGCACATAAACACCACCAGCTGCAAGTTCCCTTCCAAATAACATAATCCTGACTTGGTCACATGCTACCATTCTTTAATTCTCACTAAAACAAATTTTAGATCTTCCAACATAACAACACTGTCGGATTTACCTGCCGCAGGAGAATGACAGCTGTTCATGAAATTAATTGTTTTTTATAAGCACAATAAAGATGAATTGGGTGCATTTCTTGGTCTATTCTCTATGCTTTCCAAAGAGGAAATGCTAGGCTCTGAAGCATGTGTCTGTTGTTGTCAGTAATGGGTAATTCTTTTGCTCAATGTTACTCACGATGATTTGCTTGACCACATCCACTGCTGTATGTCAAAAGAGAACTTACTTTGATATGTAGAAAAAGAAATAAAGCAAAATAAAATGACTTGCGTTTCTTTTGCAACTTCAGAAAATATCTGATGTCCCAAAGTAGCTATAAGAAGCTAGGAACTCATCTTTTGACTCCCCAAAGACTGTCCCTCACCTACAAGGCACAAGTCAGGAATGTGATAGAATACTCCCCACTTGCCTGGATGGGTGCAGCTCCAATGACATTTAAGAAGCTTGACACCATCCAGGGCAAAACAGCCCACTTGATTGGCATCACACCCACAAGCATTCACTCCCTCCACCATTGACACTCAGTAGCAGCAGTGTGTACCATCTATAAGATGCACTGTAGAAATTCAGCAAAGATCCTTAGACAGCATCTTCCAAACCCACAACCACTTTCATCTGGAAAGACTAGGGCAGCAGATACTTGGTATCATCATCACTGCCAGTTCCCCCCCAAGCCACTCACCATACCGTCTAGGAAATATATTGCCGTTCTTTCACTGTTGCTGGGTCAAAGTCTTGGAGTTTCTTTCCTATGGGCATTGTGGGTCAACCCAGAGTTTGTAGACTGCAGCAAAGCAAGAAGGCAGCTCAGCATCACTTTGTCAAGGGCAACTAGTGACAGGCAATAAATGCTGACCCAGCCAGTGACACCTACGTCTCATGAATGAATTTTAAGAAGTGTTTTATAGTCAATTTAATATTTTTGAAGGGTAGTCATGCAGGAAAAAATGACAGTCAATTCATGCACAGCAAGCTCCCATAAACAACAGAAATAATGACCAGACAATCTGTTTTTAGTATCTTGGTTAAAAGATAAATAGTAGCCAGAACTCTGGAGATAACACACCAGCAGTTCTACGAAAGAGTATCACAGGATTTTTTGCAGAAAGGGCAGCTAGCATTTTTTGCTCCCTGAAGTTATGGGTTTGCTGGTGCGAAGGATACTTAATTAGCGACAGTGGCAGCATTCCCCAAACCCCAACACCTTCCCACCTCCACTACGATTAAGTTTGAGACAGATAGGTCCATGAATGGTCTTCCTAATCCATTACCAGTGAGGTTTTTAATAGCCAATTAAAGATCACCTCAGGGCCTCAGTAAACTGCTACTGGGATTAACCACATGCCAGACTGGACTGGTCCATTTTTGTAGGCGGCTTGTCAGCCACGAGGAGCAGACCTTTGATCAATGGCACTTCAATTTGATCGAGGGTCTAGATATTAGACAGGGAGGTGCCTGCTAACAGCAACACCTCCTGCCCTTGTTTACTATCTCCCAGATCCCTCATTCTATGACCCAAAACCCCAGAAACTAACATCTCCACCCTCTTGTCACCACCTTGTATGAATCACAACTTGTACCTTAGTTCTCTGCAATCTCCTCCTGGCAGGAGCCATTATCAGGCTGTGGTGGTGTAAATCATCTAAGTTGTCAGCCTCTTAATTGATAAGCAGCTCTGACTGAGGGGGACATTGGCTCCCGGAATGTCAATTCCTAGTGAAAGTCAATGATGGCTTTAAGGACATGTGATTGGCATTAGATTTGGCAGGCCTTTTCCTGAAAGACACAGCATTGGTCTCTGGCTGACCTTCCTGCGAGGTGACGAGATATCTGCCACCTCAAGAGCATTTTGCCCCTGGTGGGAATTCAACAAGCAACCTATTTAAACTTGCAAGTCCGTAATAAGCGCCATATTTCAGGTCCTGGACCAGTCTTGACTAATGCCATGGGAGATCTTCTGGTGCGTGAGAATCATTTAAAACAATGAACAGTTTAGTAATTGAACATCTTTTTCCCATTAGAAAATGCCTGTGGAATGTATTTAAAGTAATTTATTTATTTCTGCAAATAGTAATCAGACAAGCAAATAGAAAAATGTGAGGGAACCACAAAATTATATATCTATAAACACAGTAAAACACTTGCCTAAATTAATGGTATTTATTCCACAGATGTTAATGTTCATTTCACATTCTCCTGAGTTAATATTTCATATAAGGAAAATTTTAAATTACACACATGTGACTACATCAAGCACCACTTGCAGGGCTCCAGTGGCAAGTCAGCTGCTAATGAGATCCCATTGCCTTGGGCTGTATTTTCCGTATTATTCAGAGCTCTGTTCAGGGAAGAGAAGTCAGAGACTTAAGAAACTTAAACTCATAGAGTCAGGCGGGACAAGCTCTTTTATAAGATTATAAATTAGAAATATGTGTTGGTTTCTTGCATTTAGAAATTTTGGCAACTTGTTTAGTTCCTTTAAAAATACCATTTATTTTGGTGCAATAATTGAAATATGATATATTACTGATTTCACTTTCTGTAAATAAATGACCTGCCTGTGAATATTCAGCCTTTTATGCATACACCCAATAATTCAGTGTTTTTGTGTAATATCCTATATCTCTGAACTCTTAGGCATACTGGCATTTTGAAATACAATGCATTTTGCAGTTTTGGTAATATGTTGTTGACTACTAAGATGGATCGTTTGTATTTGTCGACAATGGTCAAAAAACTCTTAAGAGATTAGAATATTACTTTAGCTGAATTAATTGTTACGTTTGAATTATGCATTATGTGCTATATTTACATATATTCGAATTTAATTGCAATTGAGAACCTGTTCCCGAAATCTCCAGCAACAACATATCAGTTGGACTTGCATTCAGTTTCCATCTTGATTTTGGTGTGAGCGCAGTCAGTTTGGTCAAGGCTGAGTTCTATTTCCCAGCATGCTTTAATCATTGTTCACTCTTTGTAAATCCATGGTAAGTTTATTATTGTCCATCATAAGTTCATTATTTCGGGTGGTCCGAAATGTAGATCTTGGTGCTTCTGTAAATTGAAAGAAAACTTTATTTTTTTCAATTGCTCAATACAAAAATTGATAACCATAATTTAAATTATATATTTTTAACATAATATTTTTTTCTTATTTTTCTCTTCAATCTACCTAAAGATACATTGACAAATTAAATAGAAGGTTTCAGACATGAAAAAGTCATTCATTCTCACCAACATCCATCTAAACCAATGCATCTGTTGCCATTGGCTGAGCAGTTGTAACCTATACCCATGACTATTTTTATTTCATAATAAACTCTCATAACCTGAATTCTTCATGTTGTACCTGCCACACAGTGTGTTTAAATTCTCATATTCAGCAAAAGAACTGAGAGTCAACTCTGAAAGACAGTAACATTCATTTATTGAACACAAATAATATTAGAACAATCAAGTATATTATAAACTAATAGAAAAAACAACGACAAACTATCACATGCTTTAGCTTAACTTTGATGATCATATACCAGCACACGAGAACCTGACCAGGCTCCAAGTGGTGATGTGTTCTTCTTCTAATGGTCTTGGAGGTGTCTTCTCTTTCAGTGGTTATTCTCAGGTTGCCATGCTGAGTGGAGTTTTGCGATGGTTCTTATCCTGTTGAGTCTTCTCAGCCTTTTGGACTGGTCAGGTTCGATTACTCTGATCAATCAGATCCAACTAGGTGTTGGCACATTGATGGCAGGATGGCCCTTAGGTGTCCATTATGGTAGGTGCTGAGTATCCTCCTCCAAATAAGGGTGCTAGGCACCTCTGTGTCTAACGAATGACTCACTGCTCCCGCTTGTCCCGAGGGCAACATTCCATTGTCCCATTCAAGTCCTACTTCAGGTGTGTATTGCAGGATCTGCAACTGTCAGGTGTGTTTGCAAATCGCCTGTGGGTAGCTGCAGCCTGTCTCAAATCTGCAGCATGCGGATGAGCGCAGTCAGTTTGGTTAAGGCTGGGTTCTATTTCCCAGCATGCTTTAATCATTGTCCACTTTTTGTAACTCCATGATAAGTTTATTATTGTCCATTATAAGTTCATTATTTCCGGTGGTCCATCTGGCCACATTCTCATATTAAACTATTTCATTCATTCTTTTTTTTTAGAATCCCTACAGTGTGGAAACAGGCCCTTCGGCCCAACAAGTCCACACCAACGCTCCGAAGAGTAACCCACACCTCGACCTGTTATCCCACATTTACCCCTGACTAATGCACCTAACCCACATAATCCCTGAACACTATGGGCAACATAGCATGGCCAATTCACCTAACCTGCACATCTTTGGACTGTGGGAGGAAACCAATGGAAACCCATGCAGACATGGAGGGAATGTGCAAACTCCACACGGACAGATTGGAATTTAACCCGGGTCCCTGGCGCTGTGAGGCAACAGTGCTAACCACTGAGCCACCGTGCTGCCCCATGGTAGTTTTGCAGCTTGGTAATGAGCATTCTTGATACAACAGAGGAAATTTGGTTTCTATAATTTTGTCAAATATTTCACATCTATCATGGGGATCATATAAATGTTCATTACCCGCTGATTTAAGTAGAATATTTGTAGCTTGTTAACATTTGTCGCATTCCTCCCTTTTGGACTTTTGTGACTTAAAAGAAGCAACCTCTTCAAATCTAGCACTCAGACTTCATAGAACTGAAACGATTCCTGTATGTCACTGTGGAGGGAATGGATGTTGAAGCTAGTGGATGGACTGTGAGCAAAGAGGTCTGCTTTATCCTGTACACCCCAGTCCAACACCGGCATCTCCAAATCATGTTTTATCCTGAATAGTGTTAAGCTTCTTGAATATTGTTGGAGATTCCCTTGTACCTTGCAAACGTTGGACTGGCTTTGCGGATCAGGAGGTTACTCACCACAGAATTACTTGATATTGTAACCACAGGATTGATTTTTCTCACTGCCATAATTTTATTGTATTTCATATTATAGCAAGGTGCTCCTGTCCTCGATACTTACGTTGATAAGAACTGTTTTGGTCTATGCTGTTCTATACTTCCATAATTTTAGACAACCCCAATAATCTCATAGTTCTAATGGAAGTAGAGCAATTTTTTGAGCTTTCTTTTCATAACCATATTCTTGACTCAGTCAGTATCCCAGTAAATCAGCAGCATATTCACTCTACTGCCTCAACATCTTTGAGTAGAGGGCAAAACTCCACATAGTCTGCTGATTAGGATCTGACTAAAGCTTCATCTAAGTTCATCCTTACATCCTGATATAATGGTAATAAAAACATATCTTCCAAAAGCTCCTATGGTCCTGAATGCTCGTTGTGAATTCAAGACTTGAAACTGCTTAGTTTCCCAGAGGTATGCTGCTTGATTCTATGTCCCCTTGTTGCAAGAACTCTTTCATTATAGGTAAGGCTTCACATACTCTCTAGGCAAAAGTGAGGACTGCAGATGCTGGAAACCAGAGTTTAGATTAGAGTGGTGCTGGAAAAGCACAGCAGGTCAGGCAGCATCTGAGGAGCAGGAAAATCAACGTTTCGGGCAAAAATTCTTCACATACACTCTATTCACTTGAGGTTAGAGCATCTACTCTAATCCATATTTCTCTACCCACTCTTGGGGCTTGGCATTATCATTACATCTTCATCATTACTTGTGCTTCAGATGTTAACCCTATAATCCACTTAAACCACCCTCCACCCCCAAAACAACACACCCAGAAGTCTCTGTTCCTTTTGTATTTGGACGTTTTATTAATTTCATCCTAAAATCTGAGACACAGGTTAGTCTCTGTAGTGATTTGACAAATTTGCCTGAGTTAATCCAGTTTTGAAATAAGGATCAGCACTCAAAGTACAAAGGGTCAGACAGTGAAAATGCCAAATCTCTCAGGATCATTTCATCACAGGGATGCCAAATCCAAACAGTCATACATTTTTTTTGTATTATATTTATATAGTGAGTCAGTTGGAGTTCTGGTTAATGGTAACTATCACCAGGATGTTGATAGTGGGGATTCATTCACAATAATGCCATTGAATGTCAAGGGGCAGTGGTTAGACTGTTTCTTATTCGTCATGGAATCCTTATAGTTCAGAAAGAGGCCATGTGTTCGATCAAGTCTGCAGTGATCCATCCAGATCATATTTCACAACTTCACATTTACATGACTAATTCAATAAGCTTAGGCATCCCTTAGACTCACCGGCCTATAGTTATTAGGGTTATCCCTACTCCCCTTTTTGAACAAGGGAACCACACTTGCTGCTGATAGGCTCACTGGTGAATGAGTGCAGGAGGGAACTGGTCTGTGACTGGAGGAGGTGTGAGCAGGCAAGAAGCATCTCCAGGGGTTATGGGTAATGCCCTGAGGGTGCAGATGGTAACGAGCTCAGATCATACCCCAACACCTGGTGGAATTTAAATTCAATTAATAAATCCTCTAATCGTAATAGTGTCAATGTAATTATCATTGATGGTCATGGGGCTGAATCTTGTGATGTTTTTAAGTTAAGTCCAAGTTGCATCAGGGTTTTTGGTGGAATTTCCACTATGAGGCCTGTCATGTTTTCTTGCCATCTATTACTACATTTGCCTCATTAATGATCTATCTCTCAACTATGGTGTCCCTCACAACATCTGGTTCCAGCTGTGTGCTGCTCCTAGACCACACTGAATATGTCAGAATTCATCAACATCTCTTCTGCCCATGCCATCTTTTAAAAGCTACTGCATACCTGGACAAACGTTGTCAGTCCAGAGCTACTCTGCATAGCTCCTCATGTTTGTCCACGACACAAGAAGAGAGGGGGAGCCCTGCTAGAGTCTCTGCTGGGTGGTGATACAGAGGTGGGCATTTCTCTTCCCACAGGGCCAGCTGTGGAGGCATTGACACCAGACAATGGCAGCCTGGTCTGGGTTGCCATCTATTTGGAGGAATGCATTGCAATGTGGGAAGAACGTCAATGACCTTCTTCACTCTGCCTATATAAGTGCAACCATCTTCTGTTCAATGCCTCACACTCTATCTTTGCTACTGTACCCACCTCTCACTAAGGCTTATACGCTACCACTCTTAATATTGCCTACAACATCTTCCCTTACTTGGTATCACCCATCCCAAGCACCGATACCACTAACCATGTGCTGCCTACAAACTTGCTTGGGACATTCCCCTACCTACATCCACAGTAATAACCATGCCACCTGCTTTGATTTCCCATGATACCTGTTTCCCTCTCATTCCAGAAGGAGAACAGCTTCAAAAACTGAAGATGAATTGCTGGTTGCCTGACATTCAGATCCTCACTCTTTATGTGGAGACCATGGCTGAATAATCATTTCCAAGCCCTTGGATTGCTATCAGAGGCTGCTTTTGACTTACTGTGCCAGGACCCCCTGAGTGAAGGCTTGACCCTTTGACCGGACTGATGTCTGTTTACAACGATGCCAAGGTTTCAGGCTTTGTGCCTATGGTGTCCCCATTTTTTTGCTTTTTAGTTAAGGTCTGCTGGCTTTTAAGGCTCCCCAATCCTCTGGCTTCCCGCTAATCTTCACCACATTGTATGCTTTTTCTTTTGCTTTTATGCTTTCTCTGACTTCCCCTATCAGTCATGGTTGTCTTATCCTCCCCTTAGTATGTTTCTTCTTCCTTGAAATTAGAAGAAATTGTGTCCCTAGCACAGCATATATACTAACTTGGTCTTCATGGCTCTTCTTAACCCAATATGAAACAATTCTCTACCTGGTGAACTTTTTCTTCCAGTTCTCCCAGTCCTGGTTCTGATATGATCTTTTGATTTCAGGTTTCCATGATTCTTCAGAGCTCTGAAAATGTTTTTACATCTGCTACAACCTGCCCCAACTGCTTGTGGTTTCAAGTTTGTGTTAATGCTGTCCGATCTCCAAGCCTGTTTTCCCAGCTTATTGCTTGGCATTCTCCTCAAATCTCTTCAAATTTTTTTTCATGTTTGTCTTCTTAAACTCCTTAACATCAACATTCTCTTTGAATATTAACTTGGTCATTTCTTTTTGTTTTTTTCCACTGCCAATATTATCTGTTGTTTCTTGTTTGGGATGCTTAGTCTCTCAAGTTTGCTGCTTGAGTTCATGATCTTTATCTGCAAAACCCCTTATTTATAGCCAGCTCTTTAGATAGACCTTTTTCACACTAGTTAGAGCCTCTGCACTCTTCCATAACAATATTCTGTCTTAATATAATCATAATTTTTATGCTTTTAATTTTAACCCTATTCCTCAACAATGAAAATCATTGTATAAACCATTTACTTTCTTTCTTTATGCTCAGGAAACAGCTCCCACCCTGCTCTCCCCTACGTTGAGAATGTGCCTTTTGCACCAATGATGAGGCTTAAGAAACCATGCTTAAGGACAGCACTGTCAGAGCAGGAATACTCAAGAAATGCTGCAAGCCTACTTCACAGACTAGGATTTTACTGTTGAAGACTGAGTTAGACAAGAATGGACAAGGATCAAGTGTCGGGAACTTTACAGACAGATCATTGGACAATGAGGCAGAATCATAGTCTCAAGCAAGGAGCAGAGGTGCAGAAATGGAATCACAAATTTGGACAAGGATCAGGGTGGGTTCGGGGGTGGTTTGCGGATGGGGTCAAGGCTGCATACTTCTGGCTAGACATGTGAATGCACTCCTGTCTGCAATGTTTGTGCTAAGTAGTGCCCACAAGAATAGAGGAGCTGAATGCAATTTAAATAGAGAAATGAGCACCAGGAGGCCCGACTTAATCCTGTCCACATTTGAACTTAAAACATCTCACAAATACCAATTGCCAAGAATCTTCTATAGCTGTCTTTTCTCCATTTAAAGTATAGTTATTAGTTTTGTTAAACCAAAATGTACAATAACAATGAGTTGTATTTTTATAATGCCTTTGGGGTAGGAAAACACTGCAATATATTTTACAGAAGCATAATCAAACAAAATCTGCCATTGTGCTTACTCAGTAACTTAATGGATGAGAAAGAGGTAGAAAATGGCAGCAGATAGCTAAGTGGTTACAAGCAAAGTGATTAAAACCACAGTGCTGGAGGGGTCAGATTTGGAGGAGCTGTTAATGTTGAAGGATTGGAGCACTGGAGGAAGTTAGAGATAGGATGTAAGAGGCTGCAGAGAGATTTAAGAAACAACAATGAGAATTTTAAAATTGTGATGAGTTATTACTGAACCGGGAGATAATTATAGATCAGTGAGCAGAAATATACTGGGTGAAAATAATTTGATGTGAGTTTTGATAAAAGAAAAAGGGTTTGCCGATGAGTTTCTATTATGGAAGACATATTATGGGATGATAGCTAGGAGAGTGGTGGAATAGACCCATATAAAGACAGCAGTCTCCAGACTCAAGTCTGACTTCAGACTTTGTGGCCAAGGAATCTGCATTCCTAAGTCACTCAACAAATTGGGTTTCAACTTATAAATCATTCCAAATTATGCTAATGGCAGTTAGTAAATGGAGAAAAGATTCTGGGTCAGCCATATGATGTAAAGATATTTGAACCCTTATCATCACCATCCATAGCTCCAGGCTACAACATGCATGTACAGGTTTACACTGGCATGGCAACTCAAATTCCTTGGAGGAGACAGGCTGACGTAAGGTCCATCGGAGATCAAATTGCTGCCAGCAGCCCAGGGCTTGATCCTCACTCTCCCAGTCTTGGTTCTGATATGATCTTTTGATTTCAGGTTTCCATGATTCTTCAGAGCTCTGGAAATGTTCTTACATCTGCTACAACCTGCCCCAGCTGCTTGTGGTTTCAAGTTTGTGTTAATGTTGTCCGATCTCCAAGCCTGTTTTCCCAGCTTGTTGCTTGGCATTCTCCTAAACATCTCTTCAATTTTTTTTCATGTTTGTCTGATTGTTTGGATGACTGTTTCAGCAGCAAATGAGCTGAGACATTCACATTTGTTAAAAAAAATACGAGATGAAGACATCACTGAATGGACCAGCATTTATTGTCCATCACTAATTGCACAGAAGGCAATTAAAGTCAACAACATTGCAGTGGGTCTGAATTCACATGGATGCCAGATCAGGTAAGGAGGGCAGTTTCCTTCAGTGAAGGGCATTAGTGAACCAGATGGGTTTTTCTGACTATTAACAATGGATTCATGGTCATCATTAGACTCTTTAATTCCAGATATTTACTGAATTCAAATTCCATCATCTGCTGAGACAGGATTCCAACCCTGGTCCCCAGAACGTTGTCTGGGTCTCATTAACAATCCAATGATAATACCACTAGGCCATTGCCTCCCCTATAATACCTATTTGTTATGCACGTGACAAATTTCATCAGCCATTTCCATTCCACTGTCTAAGAAAACATGCCCTCTGCAGCTTCTTTTCTCCTCAGAAAACAAGAATTGTGTTGACCCAGTAAACAGCATGGGGATGTCCATGGCAGAGATTGAGACACAACGGGATTAATTTCAACAGCACAATTGGACCTGTAAACAGTCAGAGAAAATCAGGTGCAGACAGTGTACTTTCTCCAGCAAATCGATGAGATGTCAATGGGAAACAGTCTGCAGCAAACTGAGTTCTGCCTCATTACTGTCAAATTGGAAAGCTGAAAAGTGGTCAACATATTGAAGGCAGAAAGGTGGAGATGGACAGGGAGGCTGGTAGTGGTGAAATGAGGTGGAGAAACTGCCCCCAATATTATTTTACAGAACCACAGAGGCAATTTGTCGCAAATCTTTGGACTGAATGCCATAAGACCATAAGACCACAAGACATAGGAGCGGAAGTAAGGTCATTCAGCCCATCGAGTCCACTCCGCCATTCAATCATGGATGATGGGCATTTCAACTCCACTTACCCGCATTCTCCCCGTAGCCCTTAATTCCTTGTGACATCAAGAATTTATCAATTTCTGCCTTGAAGACATATAGCGTCCCAGCCTCCACTGCACACTGTGGCAATGAATTCCACAGGCCCACCACTCTCTGGCTGAAGAAATGTCTCCGCATTTCTGTTCTGAATTTACCCCCTCTAATTCTAAGGCTGTGTCCACGAGTCCTAGTCTCCTCACCTAACGGAAAAAATTTCCTAGCGTCCACCCTCTCCAAGCCATGTATTATCTTATAAGTTTCTATTAGATCTCCCCTTAATCTTCTAAACTCCAATGAATACAATCCCAGGATCCTCAGCCATTCCTCATATGTTAGACCTATCATTCCAGGTATCATCCGTGTGAATCTCCACTGGACACGCTCCAGTGCCAGTATGTCCTTCCTGAGGTGTGGGGATCAAAACTGGACACAGTACACCAAATTTGGCCTAACCTGAGCTTTATAAAGTCTCAGTAGCACAACGGTGCTTTTATATTCCAACCCTCTTGAGATAATTGACAACATTGCATTCGCTTTCTTAATCACGGACTCAACCTGCATGTTTACCTTTAGAGAATCCTCAACTAGTACTCCCAGATCCCTCTGTACTTTGGCTTTATGAATTTTCTCACCATTTAGAAAGTAGTCCATGCTTGTATTCTTTTTTCCAATGCCACTCTTCAGCAAGCAGTTTGAGCTGCTTTCTGGGAAACCAAACATGGATAACCAACATCTCCAGGTTAGAGGAGTCACTGCGGTTCAGTTAAATGTTTTAACAGATTAAAATGATAGCTATGATAGCTTCTATGATAGCTGTACATTTTATATCATTGGATTACTACCAGGCACTAAAAAATTATCCCAAGGGACTGCTTCTTTTCAATGAATTTTGCTCCAATATGTGGGCAGAAAATTTTGTGGAATATCACAAATTAATATTTTTTGATATCAAAAAGTAATTTATACTATCCTTAGACAAAGAACTGATGATTTTGAAAATTAAATATGAGGACAGCAGGTGAACTTAAATGTTCAATGTAATTTATATTTTAACAACAGCATTCAATGCTTGTGAGAGTCTTTCATTAAACATTGAATTACAGTGGAGCTGAAGAGATTTATTTTTCAATCTGATTCTTCTAAATACAAACCTGGGGTGTGGCGGGGGTGGGGGGGGGGGGGGGGTGGTAGTGGCTGCAGGGGGAGATGGTGGCTGCAGGAAAAGTAGGTACCTGTAAGCTTAATGAAAATTCATAACCTTGTATTCAATTTTTTTTCCCTGCTTGCTTGCCTGCTGGAGACTGGCATGCTTGATCCCATGCCAGAAAGCTTACACTAGAACAAAGGCGGTGTATTTATTGCACCCTCAGGCCTGTATTGTTCAACAGCTATACTTGTGCATTAATCGCTATCCAAGGTACAACAATTTTGTCTGCATACTTGTTCATTGTTATAAATGATGGCTACTTAATTACTTGTTCACTTATCCTGTCTCTCCCTCTGATTCTTCAAAGCAATACCTATCAAAATAGACATGGTTTGACTTCCCAGTGATGCCATGCAATGTGATAGAATATGCAGTATTATTGATTTTATATGGCAGCAGCTTATTTTCCACCCGCTGAGAGACTGATTGGCATGCTGGGTGAAAGCGACCTCAGCCTAAAATGAGTGAAAGAGCCAGTTCAAACCGGTTTTCCCTCTTTCTCCCGAAAGAGTTTCTCAAGGAACAGAGTGAGCAAGCCAGCTGTGAAGAACTTAATTAACGATAAGAAAAACAAAATCTGGTTCAGTTTGATTTTCTTTTGAGGCTATATGATGTTCATTATTTGCATCACATAATTGCCCTTTTTAGAAACAGTGGTTAGTAACAAATGCCATAACCCCTTGTGGTTGAGGAGTGCAAAGAAATTAAAACAGAATGCTGAACATAGTTAGCCATCCAATAAATCTTGACTTAGATTTAATCTTGCGCTTTTTTTTATCCCAGTCAATATTCTCAGATGCACACTTCCCCTTCTCCTTATTGAGACAATATGAGCAAGGCACTCTCCAACAAATTGCCCGAGTGATCATTATTCACAAGCAGGCCTTGGTGGTGAGCATTTTAACTGCAGTAGCACTAAAACCATTCAGGTCCTCCTTCAGCTGTTAATTTCGAACATGGCACTATATTCAGAATTCAGAGTGAAAGCTTATTTTTTCCTCACTGAAGTGCAGATTCTGAAGCCACATTTAGTCTGCAGCTGCCCTGGCTGAAGATAAGAGCCCTGAATTCCCTCAGCCTCTCTGCGACTATATATAAAACAGGGGTTTCTGCTGCAGTCCTATCAAAGTTGCACAGCAGCTGTGGCAGAATGGCTGAAGAAATTCAGGAACATGACTTTTCTTATATGTAACGATTTATCTGTCATTTTGTGACAAATGCTTCAGTGTGTAATACTGCGAGGAGCTTAGAAGACTAAGGAGTAAATGAACTTGCCTTTCAGCCTGATGTTCCTCCCACATTACAGCATTGAATTTTGCTGACATGAACACCTATACTGCATGCACCTATCCCTTCACCCCCGCACCCTCAGGGGGCTTTATTTCCCATTTGAAAAGTTTAAATATTGAAATATTGTCATTTCACTTAGTTCAAGAACAGTTGGACAATAAATATTGACCTTGCTGGTTGATGCGATGAATTTTAAGTTATTGTATGAGTCAGTATAATGAAACTGAAAGGGAACTGAAAGTTCTCAGGGCTGAGAACTCAAGCAGATATTCTAATTCTCTTCTCCATTCCAACTTTTTGAAAAACATAAAGAATTTGAAAACAGGCTTCTATCTCTTTCACTACACTATTATCAACATGATTCATTTATTTATTTTTCATTATTTATTTCTGCTATATTCCCTCTACAATAACAGTCAGAGACGATCAACTGAATTCTTTCTGTACTTCACAAATTTTGCTTTTATCTTTACTTAATGAGATGTGGGCCTTCTGGCACTCAGCGCTAAATGACATCTTTTGTATCAAAATAGCAGGAATTATTTCAAACAAAGTCAGCATCATCCTCAGAGCCCATAAGTTATTACTTTTTTCCGGATGGAGTTGAGTGCTGCATTTGTGTACAGAATACATGAGGTGATAACAGTATCCTCAAACCCCTTAGCTATTGCTCAAATTCTCTGGAGAACTTGTAGCTTTGAATGTTCAGCTGCTATTGTCAGGTTGACTCAGGCAACTAAGAGCTAAACAAAAAATGCCAAAGGAGCTTCATACATCCAGTGCCATTCAGGTTTTCATGATCTCTTTCAACCTTTCCAGGGCCAAGGCAGCGACACACAAGCGGAAAAATATTTCTGTGGCCACCTATTTGTAGTGTTGAATTATTATTTAGTGGTGTCAACAGTATAGGCTGAATTGTGCAATCATGCAGACTACATGAAACATGTAGTAATTTTCAAGGACAGAAGTGGACAATGGTATCAATTATCATTACCCTGGCATAGTACAAACAATTCATTTTCAGCACATGAGACATACAAGGCACTTGATTATCTTCTCAGTAAGGCTTTTACCACAACCTAATTGTGTGCTCATTACACTGACATAAAACAATGCGCATCCTGAAATTGCATTGGTATTACTGCAGCTAAAGTAGGGAGTGTTTCATTCACAATACAGTCTTGTGCTGTGTCCCAAAGTGAAATAACTCTACAGAGGCCGGTATCCCATCACCAAGTCACCCTTTATTTACACATGAACAGTCCTTGACTGTAGAACTATCTCATACAGAGTCAGGCACCAGTGTGTTAGCATCCTTGACACTCAACCTTTTAAAGTCAGCCAGGGCTCCCAGATTGGGGCTGCTAATCTAGTTCAATCAGAGAACTCATATTCTATGAGATCCAGCTGGCTGACCATTGAACAATTATGATATAAGGCATGACTTTAAGGGTCCCATCTCACAATCCAGTGCCCATTAAAATCACAGACTGGATACACTCAGATACACTCCTGCTCCATTATCAATAGTTTGTTTGAACAACAAGTTTTCTACTACAGTTCTACCAAAATCATAATGGCCAAAGCAGCACTGAGAAAAGTTCAGGTTGCTACCTCAGTTTGCTGGTTTGAGGCTGAAATTCACCAAGGCCACTGACAGAGCACCCTCCAAACACATGACCATGCCATCTCAAAAGACAAGTGCAGCAGATACATGGTAACATCACCACTTGCAAGTGCTCCTTCAAGCCACTCACCATCCTAACTTGGAAATATATCATTATTCCTTCAGTGTTGCTGGATCGAAATCCTGTCTAGCGGCATTGTGGTCAATGAACTACAACGGTTGAAGAAGGCAGCTCACTACCACCTTCCCAAGGGCAACAAGGATTGGTAAGAAATGCTGGGTCAGCCAGCAGTGCCTGTGTCCCCAGATGAATAAGGAAAAACAAGACACCAAGTGGTCCCAAGCTTGACAATGTTTGCTTGAAACCCAGGAAACTCAGTGCTGTGTTCACTAATTAGTACAGATTCCATACTCCTGAAATCACTGTAATTATTATTTTATTGGCAATTTCTGGTCCTAGAAGTTGTGTCGGGTTTTTCTTAGCCCTATTGCTTATGTGGTTATTAAGTCATAGGTCAGAACACTTGCAACTTTAATGTTGTGTATATTGTCAATGATTTCTTGTCACCCAACATGTTATGGAAAACAAGCAATTAAAAATAAAACAATTTTTTAATATACTAATACCCTTTTCTTATTCATTCATGGCACAAGAGTGTTGCTAGGTAGGCAGTTATTGTCTATCCCGGATAGCCCAGATGACAGTTAAGAGTCAAGCACTTTGCTATCAGTCTGGAGTCACATGCAGGTCAACTCAGATAAAGATAGTTCTTCTTTTCCCTAAAGGAAATTAGTGAATGAGACATGTCTTTCTCAGTATCGGCAATGGATTCATGGGCACCATTAAGGCTCTTAATTTCAGACTTTCTAACTGGATTTAAATTCCTCTATTTGCTATGGCTATCATTAACTGGGTTTCTGGATGAACAGTCCAGTGATAATACCACTAGGCCATCACCTCCCCATAACGCTGAGATGCTAGGGGCTCTTGTGGTGCAGGGTATTGCCACTAGCTCTGAGCCAGAAGTCCTGGGATCAAGTCCCAACTATTTCAACAGTGTGTAATAACATATCTGAGCAAGATTTTCTTTTTAAATCTGTGAGATCTGTAATTGGGAGCAATCGTTAGGGCAACAGTGATCATTGTACCATCAGAATTAGTGAGCAACTCATTGATGTAGATAATTTATTTTGTGGTTCAGTTTTCAAGATCATGAAAAGGTTAGAGAGCTGCATTGGAGTATGCTGCTCAGCAGACTTAATTGTAAGAGGATGAAAGTGAAGCTATTTAAATCTGCTCATGAACAAGATGATAGTTTCCTGAAGCAACTACTTAACATTCCTTGAAATGGCTTTGTGACTTCTTAAAAATGAGATGGTTATTTAACATAGCTTTCAGACACTTGTGTTTTAAAAGAGAAAAAAAACAACTTACATTGTTAGCGGATGTACCTTGACAAACCTGTTGTGAATCAGTAAAAGGTAATGTCACCATAATCCAACCACACCATAGGACTGTCTCTCATTAGTGAAAGGGACAACTGGTGATGGTTTAACCTGAGGTTCACCACACTTCAGGCAAGGGAGAGATTGAGAATGAAAGTATTTCATGGTAACCTGAGTCAGTGCAGGAACTACGACACTCTGTTGGAGTCACCCTGCTTCATAAATCAGCTATCCAGCCAATTGAGCTAGAATTAAGATTTGTGGAGACTTCTGATTAATAAACAGATGGGTAACACTTATTGCAAATAGCTTGATGCACAAGTGAAGGTAATCTGTCACACAAGGTAACTATAAATGTCAAAGCAAAGGTAGTTGAAGAGGACAACCATGTCAGAGATCATAAATTACCTGTAGTATGAAGGAAGAATGAAAAAGATGGAATCAGACTCTTCAAGGTGTAATATTATAATGACAATTGTGCCAAGAGTTGTATGACTTGAACTAACAAGGAAAATTGTTGTGAGAGCTGTGGTATTTTCGCAGATAACCACACCCTGAACTTTGTGGTACTTGGCATTTCTAACAACATGTGTAAAGGCTGTTTAAAGTAGTTTCCTGCTATCAAGGGTCTATCAAGTGACTTATGATGCAAGATACACCACTACTGAGTACTTAGAAAAGAGGTTTAGTTCTTAGATAACAAGAAGGTTTATTCTTTGATAGTGAGAAGTACAACTACATTTAATTTGACATAATTACTAGTACCATAGAGAATTGACACACATACATCTGAGCCCTCTAAAAGCTAGTGAATAATACTTTGTTTTCACCCACAGACTGTGTGACCTTAGTAGAATGGATGCATTCAATATAACATTAACATTAATCCTTTCAGAAACTTTACCTTAAACAACAAGAACAATTGAATTTGTTTGAGCAAAATATTCCATTCAAGAGTTTATAAGTTCAATAAATAAAATAAATTAGATAACATTTAGGGGAAGATGATAGCCTAATGATATTATTGCTAGACTATTAATTCAAAGATTGGGCTAATGCTCTTGAGAACTGGGTTTGAATCCCACCACGGCATATGGTGGAACTTGAATACAGTTAAAAAGTCTGGAATGAAGAATCTACTGACAACCATAGAACCATTTTGAATGTTGGAAAAACCCATCTGGCTCACTAATTTCCACACTGTAGGGAATCTAATCTAATCTAATCTAATGTACTTCAGGAAAGGAAATCTGACATCCTACATGTGACTCCAGATCCATAGCAATCTGGTTCACTCTCAACTGCCCTCTGAAATGGCCCTTTGAAATCAGTTTCTACAAAGGCTCAATAAAGAAAGAAAACCTTGCCAGGCCACGCTGAATCTTGACCCAGGAACAAGAAAAGGCAACAGCAGAAACAGCTCTGTCAATCCTTCAAAGTCCTCCTTATGAACATTTGGGGGCTTATGTCAAAATTGGGAAAGCTGTTTCTCAGACTAGCTAAGCAACAGCCTAACACAGTCAAACTCAAGAAATCATACTTTACAGACAATGTCCCAAGAGAAAGTGAGGAAAAGCACAGCAGGTCAGGCAGCATCCGAGGAGCAGGAAAGTTGATGTTTCAGCCATAGGCCCTTCATCAGGAATGTGGAGGGGGAAAGAGGCAAGCGATAAATAGGGGGGTTGACATGTAAGGCCTGAGCCTCCTCCAATGCCAAATCAAAGCCACCCGCCAACTGGATGAAGAATGCCTCATCTTCTGCCTTGGGACCCTTCAACCATATGGCATCAATGTCAACTTCACTAATTTCCAAATCTCCCCTTTCCCTACCTTATCACAGATCTAACCCTCCAACTCGACACTGCCCTCTTGATCTATCCTACTTGTCCATCTTCCTTCCCACCTATCCGCCCTACCTTGCCTACTGACCTATCACAATTACCCCCTATCTGCATCCACCTTTCGCCTTCCCAGCTACCTTCCCCAACCCCACCCCCACCCACCCTCCTATTTATCTCTCAGCCCCATTCCCCTCCCAACATTCCTGATGAAAGGCTTACACCCAAAATATCAATTTTCCTGCTCCTCAGATGCTGCCTGACCAGACAATGCCTGAGGCACCCATATCAGCATCCCTGGTTTTATCCTGTTCCACTGTCAGGACAGACCCAGCAGAGGTGGTGCCACTGTGGTGTGCAGTGAAGATGGAGTTGCCCTAAGAGTCCTCATTGTTGACTATGGATTTAATGAAGTGCTATGGCTTTAGATTAGGCATGGGCTAGTTTTGCTATGTACTACTCCCACTTAGATGATGAATCAGTATGCCTCCCTGTTGCACAACACTTGGAGGAAGCACTGAGAATGGCAGGGGAATGAAATGCACTCTGTGTGAGGGATCTCGAAGTCCACCACCAAGATTGGCTCAGTAGCAGCATTATTGATTGACCTGGTCAGGTCCTAAAAGACATAGCTGCTAGACTGGGTCTGCAGCAGATGGTGAGGGAACCAGCAAGAGGAAAAAAGACACGACCTCATCCTTGCCAATCTGCCGACTGTAGATGCATCTTTCCACTACACAGTCCTTGTGGGGATGAAGTCCTGCATTCACATTGAGAATAACCTCCATTATGCTGTGCGGTATTATCATTGTGCTAAATGTGATAGACTTTGAACAGGTCTAGAATTCAAGACTAGACATCCATGAAGTGTTATGGACCATCAACAGAAGCAGGAGTGTACTCCAGCACAATCTGTAACCTCATGGCTTGGCATATCCTCCATTCAACCATTGCCATCAAGTCAGGCAATCAACACTGGTTCAATGGACAATCCAGGAGGGCATGCCAGGAGCAACACCTGACATACCAAGAAATGAGGCGTCAACCTGATGAAGCTACCAAACAGTACTACTTACAAGCTAAATAGCATAAGCAGTAAGTGATAGACAGAGCTAAGCAGACCCACAACCAGCGAACCAGATCTACGTTCTGCAGTCCTGCTACATCCTGTTGTGAATAATGGTGGAGAACTAAACAACTCACTGGAGGAGGAGGCTTCACAAATATCCCCATCCTCAATGACTGAAGAACCCAAAATATCGGTGCAAAAGCTAAGGCTGAAGCATTCACAGCAATCTTCAGCCAGAAATGATGAGTGGATGATCCATCTTGACCTTCTCCAGACGTTCCCATCACAGATACCAATATCGAGTCAATATGATTCACTCCATGTGCTGTCAAGACATGGATGCAGGCACTGGATATTGCAAATTCTATGGGTCCTGACAACATACTGAAGATGTTTACTCCAGAACTTGAAGCTCCACTAGCCAAGCTGTTCCAGTGCAGTTACAACACTGGCATCTACTCAACAATGTGGAAAATTGCCCAGGCATGTGCTGTACACAAAACAAAGGACAAATCCAACCTTCTCAATTGCTACCCCATCAGTCTTAATCTGGCTCATCAGTAAAGTGATGAAAGGTGTCATCAATAGTGCTATCAAGCAGCATCTGCTCAGCAATAAGCTGTTCAGTGACACCCAGTTTGTTTTCCGCCAGGGCCACTCAGCTCCTGACCTCATTCAAACATGGACAAAATAGCTTGGGTTCCAGAGGTGATCGTGACAATGACATTCCTTGACATCAAGGTCCCATTTGGCCAACTGTGACATCAAGGAGCCTGAGCAAAAATGGAATCAAGGGTATCGGGGACAAACTCTCTGCTAGCTAGAGAAATACATGGCACAGAGGAGGATGGTTGTGATTGTTGGAGGTGAATCATCTCAGCTCCAAGACAGTGTCCTAGGCCAAACCATCTTTAACTGCTCCATCAATGACCTTCCCTCCATTGTAAGGTCAGGTGTGAGAATATTTGTTGATGATTGCACAATGTTCATCATATTTGCGACTCCTCAGATACTAAGCAGTCTGTGTCCAAATGCAATAAGATCTGGACAATATCTAGGCTTGGGTTGACAAGTGGTGGGTGACATTCACACCGTGAAAATGCAGGTTTATGCAAATGCAGGTTTATGATTGTCTCCAATAGACAATCTAGCCACCTCTTGGCATTTGATGGTGTCACTATTGCTCGATCCCCCTCTATTAATAACCTGGGGGTTACCATTGACCAGAAACTGAACTGGAGTCACCACATAGACACAGCGGCTACAAGAGCAAGTCTGAGCCTAGAAATACCGCATTGATTAATTCACCTCCTGACTCCCCAAAGCCTGTCCATCATCTTGAAGGCACGACTCACTCCCCAGTTGGCGTAATGAATGCAGTTCCAACAACACTCAAGAAGCTTTACACCTAGGGGGCACAATTGGGAAATTTGCAGACAATGCAAAAATTTGCCTCAGGTAGAGGGCAGTTGTATGCTCCAAATGATATAGATGGGTTTGTGGAGTGTGCAGGAAAGTGGCAGATGGAGTTCAACATTGATAAGTGTGAGGTAATGTATTTTGTGAGGTCAAACAGTAAAAGGGAATATACAGTAAATGGGAATCTACTGAACGGGGTCAATGAAGTGAGAGATCTTTTCTGCAGGTGCACAGCTCTTTAAATGTAATAGTACAGATAGGTAAGGTTATAAAGTAGGCATATAAAATGCTGTCCTTCATTCGCAGAGATATAGAAAACAGATTTGGGATTTAATGACGAAACTGTACATGACACTGATGATGCCACAATTGGAACATTGTGTGCAATTCCGGTCACCACATTACAGGTAGGGCCTAACTGGTCTGGAGAGAGGGCAGAGAAGATTGACTAGAATCTCGCCAGGGTTGGAGAACTATAGCTACAAGGAGAAGTTGGAGAGATTGGAGGTTGTCTTCCTTAGAATAGAGAAGGCTGAAGGGGTTGAGGTGTACAATATTGTAAGGGGTAGAGTAGAGTAGACAGGACAAATTTGTTTTCCTTTGCAAAGAATTCAAAAACCAGGGCTCATAGAATCGAGCTAAGAAGAATTAAAGGAGACATGAGGAAAACCTTTGTATTTACAGAGAGCGGTGGGTTTCTGGAATTTGCAGCCTGAGTTGGTGGTGGAGACAGAGACGTAAGTATATGGATCTGCACCTTAAGTGCCATAAGCTGAAGGGGTGTGGGCCATGTGCAGGACAATGGGATTAGAAATAGCATCTGGGTATCATTGGGTCAGTATGGATAAGATGGACCCTTCTGTGCTGTATCATTTCTATGGTTTTACCATCCAAGACAAAGCAGTCCACTCAAGCATCCATTCCCTCCACCACTGATGCTCAGTAGCAGTAGTGTGTAATATCTACAAGGTGCACTGTAGAAATTCACCACAGATCCTTTGACATGCCTTCCAAATCCACAACCACTTCCATCTATAAGGACAAGGGTATGTGATACATCAGATTACCACCACCTACAAGTTCACCTCCAAGTTCTTTACTGTTGCTGAGTCAAAATCCTGGAATTCCCTCTCTCTAAGGGTATTGTAGAACAACCTACAGTATGGGGACTGAAACAGTTCAAGAAGGCAGCTCACCACCACTTTCTCAAGGACAACTAGGGTTGGGCAATAAATGCTGGCCAAACAGTGATGTCTATTTCCTACAAACGAATAAAAAAAACTTCCCTGGATAATCCTGAGTGGGGGAAGAATTTCACTGTCAACCAATTTAGGGTTCTCAGTCAGGCCTGCAGTGTGGCACACTTGAGTAGAAAGAAACATATGTTCGTACACAGATACCTGTTTTTGGTAGGCAGAACATACAGATACAATGCCTGATTTTTATAAATTCATTCCCAGGATGAGGGCATCGCTGGCTAGGCAGCATTTATTGCCCATCCCTAATTGCTCAGGGGGCAGTTAAGAATCAACCACATTGCTATGGGTCTGGAGTCACATGTAGGCCAGACCAGGTAAGTACAACAGATTCCTTCCCTAAAAGGCATTAATAAACCAGATGGGTTTTTCCAACAATCGACAGTGGATTCATGGTCATCATTAGACTATTAATTTCCAATTTTTATTGAATTCAAATTCCACTATATGCCATGACAGGATTCAAACATGAGTCCCCAGAATATTGCCTGGGTCTCTGGATTAACAGTCCAGCAATAATACACCTGGCCATCACCTCCTCTCGACAAAATAGTGCCAACCGTTTACTGATTTATTTCATTGGGCAATGCCATGACCAATTAGAGTCTACATATATTAATTTTTAAAAAAATTGTAGTAGTTAACTGTCGATTATCATTAATTAGTGTATTCACCGTCAAAACACCTCTATCAATTAGCATCCACTTGCCTGTCAATCATAAAATATAAGTTTTGTGATTTTTCTACCTTGTTAGAAAAGATTTGTAGGAAACTTGTATATCCCCAGTATGAAAAGCATATACAGTAAAGTAACATCTAAATAGTTAAATGGAATGATCCCTAAGGAAATAACACATAAAAAGAAATTCCTCATGTGTATAATGCGATAACGGTCAAAAGAATAAGACAGTCCAGTAAGGTATAAAATACAGTTGAGAATAACTAAACTCATAATTAGAAATGCTGAAATTGCAGGCGATTTTATGTTAATATTTTATTCCATTCCAGAAAATTGTTAAAGACAAAAGTAAGATTGGTTAAGTTTGAGGAGCAATGTATGCCTGGAGCATTAAGTGCATACTTTGCAACTGTTTATCTGCTGAATACAGTGCTGAAACACAATGGTGCAGGTGCTACTGTAATTCCATAGAAATTAATGTGAAAAGGGACTCAGCTGGAATTAAAGCAGTTAAGGCTGAGAGAGTCTGCTGGAGTTGATATTTACTGCAGAGCACAGGAGAAAATGGCAGAGTTAATATGCAAGCTATTGTCCCATATATTTAATAAATCTTCAGGAATTTGATTATAATGATTGATTTCAAGATGGCATATGCTGTTTAAATCTTTAAAATCGAGAATTATGAACCAGTTATTTTGCCACCGGCTGTAGGCAAGTTACTGGACGGCACTAAAAGCAGTGTAGCCTATGATCAGCTTAGGAGATCAGCAGTAATTTGGAAAACTGCAGCAGGGATTTAGAAAATAGAGATCTTGTCTTGCTAACCTGATTGAGTTCTTTGAGGAGTTGACTGGACAAGTATATAATAGACAAGTCTGGTTAGTGCTATGTAACTTGATCTCCGGAAAGATTTGGATAGAGTGCAGAAAAGCAGCAAGACTTAAGCATGTTAGGTACGGTGCTAAATATATGGGTGAGAAAATTACTGCATTCTCATAGTCAGAATCATTATCAGTAAAAGTAGATCTGCATGAAGCCAGATGAACAGCTGCTTCATATTTGAACGAATGTTGTAGTCCAGCTTCCTAAATTATATGAATTAAAGTATCAATGTATTTGCCCTTCATAGTTAAAGATGACCGTGACACCAGTCAGATTTCAATAGGCTAAGTTACATGAGAAATGCATTTGAAAATGACAAATCAGTTCTACTTAAGCACAAATTTGATTTCTTGCCCAATTGGCTCACATTGGCAGGGGCCTCAGTCGCTGTATCAGGCTCCAGAAATTGTGAAAGATGTAAGTTGCTTGCCAGAAATAGAGGGTAACTTAAAGATAATAGCAAGGTTCTATAGAGCTGCAAGAAGGGAAATCAGTGGGTTATGAGTATTCTAAGGAAATTTGAATGTAATGTAACAAGAAAGAAAGGAAGGAAGTGATTGGTGAGTTTCTCTGATTAAACTTTGACATTTTAATTGTGGCAATTATAACATGAATTTAAACAATAATAGTAAGCATAAGCATGGATTGAGGTATTAATTTAAATTTAATTAAGCATGTCATCAATCACATAATTAAAACATGAGGATGGCAAATAGGCAGGTGATGTGTTGCAGCTGTGTATGCAAAAACTGATGGGTGTCTGTGTGAACTATAACAACCAGAATTAATAAAGTGAAGACTGACCTTTAAATGTACAATTCATTAGGGAGGTGAAATGTTATTTGGATACTTTGTTCTAGAAGGTGTTCTTATCCCTTAGGCTAAGGTCTGCTGATTTATCTGTGATTAGGGAGAGGAGGATGTGACTGTGAATGAGCCTGGTATGGAGACCAAAAAAAATAGTTGAGAAGACTTCACCCTTGCAATGATCCAACAGGCTCAAGATGTGCACAGCTTTCAAAAACGAGAGGTGGATCTCCAAGAGCAAACAGACCTTAAGGTGTTGGAGTAGAATTAGGCCATTCAGCTCATAGAGTCACTCCACCATTCAATCATGGCTGATATCTTTCTCAACCCTATTCTCCTGTCTTCTTCCTTTGACTTTTGATCCTTTTACTAATCAAGGGCCTATCTATCTCTGTCTTAAATACACTCAATGACTTAGCCTGTAGAGGCTTCTGTGGCAATGAGTTCCACAGATTAACCATTCTCTGGCTGAAGAAAATTCTCCCCATCTAAGTTCAAAAAGGTTGTCCCTTCACACTGAGGATGTGCTATTGGGTCCTAGTATCTCCTGCTAGTTCAATCTCACAGTGATACCAGAAGCCATTCATTTGCGGAGTACATAAAAATGTAACGGTAGAAGATGAAAGAATAGTTAGGAGGATAGTTAAAGTTCTCCGTAACCAAGAATAATTGTCCATAAAGCTGTGTCGCCTGTCTGGAACCAAGGTTTTGAATAGCATCCTTGATCAAGAATGGCATTAGTATGGCAATGAGAAAGTACCTTAGTTGATAAGGTCAAGACAGAGAAGTAATTTGGGTAGAGATTAAAAAAAGGCAAGAGGTCACTTGGTCTTAACTGTCTGTTCGAAGACAGCTTTCTTATAGTTAACTCATTAAATTATCTGGCAGGGCAATCAGTTGTCACTTGTCAATAAATCAGTTTATCAAGCAGTTTTATTCATGTAATTTTAACACCCTGTTTTGCAAGACATGGCTAATTGCTTGTTTGAGTTTGTTTTTATCCTTTAATAATTTATTCCAGACAGAGTTATTATTAATTCTTTGTGTGTAACCTTTTAAGTTTGTTGATTCATTCAAACCATGAATGGTTATTAAAGTTCTGAAGTCTAAAATGTACCAGAATGGATAGGGTGTAGTAGCATAGGAACATGCAAATTAGGAACAAGAGTCACCATTGAGATCCTCAAGCGCATTTCACCCATTGAATAAGGTCGTACCTGATCTTATTTTGGATTCCGCTTCACATTCATAGGTACCTATGACTCCATTAGTAAGGCTCTAATCTCCTGTACCATGTTAAAAAAATCAGTTTCTTTGCCTTTACTATTTTCTCAGGCACAGAGCTCCAGAATTCATAACACAGAGAAAAAAATAGGTTTCTGCTGTCTGTCTTAAATGGGTTATTCCTTATTTTTACAGTGTTCCCTAGTTGTAGTCCCTTCCATGAGATGAAACATCCTTTCAGCATTCACTTTGTCAAGTCTCCTCAGGACCTTCTGTTTTAGTAACTTTGCTTCTCATTCTTTAAACTCCAATGGATACAGGCCCAACCTTCCACCTTTTCTCCATAAGACAACACACACCCCACCCCCCAACTAAAATCCACTGTTGAGTTTTCTTCACTAGATGTGCTTGCTGGATCTCTTCTGATAATAGCATGAAAGATCCCCTAGGAAAGTGAGAGTATAACATTGTAGAATTTAGCATTCAGTTTGAGAGGAAGGAAACAACTGTGCTAAGTTCAATAAAGTATAATTGCAAAGGAATTAGGGCAGAGCTAGCTGGAATGGGCTGAGAAAGGAATTTAGCAGCATAGATGGTTGCAAAACTATGGCAGACATTTTAGAAAATAACCTTATGACTCACAACAAAGATTCATCCTAGTGAGAAAGAAAGAGTCCAGGAAGAGGATTACCAGTGAAGTTAAGATTGTCATTAAATTCAAAGAGAAAATATATTATATGGCAAAGGTTAGAGATAAGCCAGAGGACTGGGAACATTTAAAAACCAGCACAAGGTGACCCAAAAATAGTAGAAAGATTGAGGGTAATGTTGCAAGTAATATCAAGATAAACACAAGTTTTTTTAAATATACAAAAAGGAAGAGAGAGGCCAAATTTAAAATAGGTCCTTTAGAGAACAGGGTTGAGGAAATAATAATGAGGGAACCAGGAAATGGGAGAGGCATTGAATAAATACATCGCATCAGTCTTTACAGTAAAAGACATTAATAGATTTCCAAAATTATAAAATAATCAAGAGGCAATATCTTGAAGGGTTTGAAAGAGTTAACGTGGACAGACTGTTTCCATTGTTAGAGTTAGAAAGAAAGAGGATATGGGTCTGGCAAAATAATTGAATGCAAAAAACGGAGACTTCATTTTGTGAATTGTAAGTGTCAGATTGCCCGACTTGAAAAAGTGATAAAAACACACCCAATAATAGTTTTGAAATGGAATTGAATAAATAATTGAAAAGGAATAAAATGCAAGATTATGGTGGAAAGAGCAGCAAAGTGGAACTAATTCTAAAGTATTTCTTAAAGAGCTGATGTAGGCACGACTAACCTAATGCATTCAGATGAAATATCCTTCCATGATGTATTAAGGGGGTTAGGACTGGGGATCAACATCTTGGAAAAACCAAGGGCAGTAGACATGTGAGTCACCACCATTTTCTTAATTAAGGATGGACTAATAAATTGCCATTTTGACATGGGTACCCACATCCAATGAATGAATTAATATTGTAGGTTACAAAGACTGTCTTAGAAAATGACTGATGGAGAGGTTTTGGGAGGAAATTTCAAGCCCTTAGGCACATTGAGCAGTGACGTGTCTGGGGAAAGTTCAAAATCACCCAACACCAGGTTACAGTCCAACAAGTTTATTTGGAAGTACTAGCTTTCAGAGTGCTGCTCCTCATCAGGTAACTAGTTAGCTAGTCTAAAGATGTGCAGGTTAGGTGAATTGGTCATGCTAAGTTGCCCATAGTGTTTAGGGATGTGTAGGTTAGGTGCATTAGTCAGGGGAAATGCAGAGAGATAGGGGATTGGGTCTGGATGGGTTACTCTCCGGAGGGTCGGTTTCCACACTGTAAGGATTCAAAAAGAAATTCAAAGAATATAGTATTACTGTGTAAATAATATATATGGGTAAGTAGTAACAATGACAGTAAACAGTCAGTTATTGGATCAGTTTTCTTCATTTCTTTTGTTAAAAGACAAAAATTGAAAGGACCAGAAAAGATTAGCTTAATCAGTAAATAGGTGATAATAAACTTGGACTTTAAAGTTTGAAAATTAAAGGAAAAGCAAATAGAGTTTAAAGCATTTTTTTTAGTCCTTATAAAGTTTCTTTGCATGTGACTGGAACTAGTTTCTGTTTCTTCTGTTATCTAAGACATTATGATATTTCTGTCTATTTGGCACAATGCAGCTATGCTGTTCTATGGATAAGAAGTCTCAGGTTGGTTTGAGAAGTGATTGACTGCCAATCATGTCTGATGATAAATTTGACCACTGCATGACCTTAAGAGTGCAGAAAGAATTTTGAAACAGATGGAATTGATTTTCTTTTACTCTGGATGCATTCTACCAAATTGTATTTTTGAGAAAGAGAGTTTTCAGATTTCTGGAGGGTTCCTTGGTGTAAATTTCAACATTTCTATCAAGAAACACTTATTTGATTGCTATGCTCCTGGGATGAGTTGGCGGACAGTACAAAGAGGTTTCATGGTGGGGAATTATACAAGGAACAAAACTGCTGACCAAAAAGAAAAAGGAGGAAAGTAATGACTGTCTTGTCAGAGGATATTGAAAATGTGAGGATCCTTTCCAGCTAGGACTTACTCAACATTTTGACAAAACCACCCCTCAGCCAAGAAATACATTTTTCAAGGATAAATTCAACCCAGTCCACAAAGAAGCAATAGTCTGGAGAAAAGTTTGTAGCTGCATTTTGTTGTTCGAATATGGGACTTGATTGTGCAGGATGCTGGTAGTAAAATGGGGACGATAAAATGAAGCATATATTTTTTATGGGCATGGGTTAAAATTAGCTTATCTTTTACAATTTCAACTCCATGAAATGATTTTTGTCCAGAAAAAAATATTAGCACAAAATAATTAACTTTGTAGAGCAAAACGTGAAAATACAACCTTTTGTCTTCTCAGAAATTTCTAAAATGCAGACTAGAGTTTCCCTGAAAAGGCAATGTGACAATAATGTTGTACAGTTTCAGGGTGTGTGAAGAACTGTCTGCTTTCTCAATAGGAGCCACACGAGTACTTTCACCGTCCTATTTTCCATTCAGTATGTGTGCCACTTGTTGAAAAGACAATCAGAATTGTTTCTCTAATGAGAAATATTGTGCCATTCAGTAAATTGATAACTCTGCAATAAAATGCTGGCCTCCATAACAATGCAACTAAAATGACTGGATCGTTGCAATCACCCATCCACTTCACTATTACCCCTTTTTAGGGAAGAAAAACTGCTGTCCTTAATTATACCCAGATCTTTCAGGTCGGGGTCTATACTTGCCTGAAAAGCTATGCATCGGGACCACACAGAAGTACCAACTAATGAGAAGTTGAAACTCCTTAATTATCAATTGTCCAGAGTTTGGAACCCTCTGGAAAGATTCCAATTGAGTAACACCTAGAGATTTCAGAGGGCTCTAATTTAATTACATTTAATAGCTGAAGTTATAATGAAGGAATCTCCTCCTCTCCTTTTGCCTGAGGGATATGGACCCTTAGATTAAACCACTAGTGAGAGAATGGTCCCATGGTTTGATTAAATTATGGTAATTCTATCTTTATTGGCTGAGGAACTAGAAATGAAAAAAGGCATGCTATACCCATGTGACTCTGCAAAGCTTCCTTCCTAGAATCCTATGTGTTATACCAGATTTGGAAGAGTTGTCTCAGACTATTCAAGCAACACCCTGACAAAGTCACATTTACAGACCCATAGACCATGTCCAGAAACCACCATTGCCACCATTGAATATGTTCCATTCAGCCACCAGGAAAAACATAACAGCAGTGGCTGCACAGGGATATGCAATCTGGAAAGACTAATCCTTGGAATCCTTATAACTGCATTGAGACCACATGAAGTATCATGACATTAGGTTAACATGGGTAATAAACATTCTTGCCAGATCACCACAGCTGGAGTCCAGAGCACCACAGCTAGCTCAGCTAGACAGAAGGGCATGAAGTCAACTACAGTTGCATCTTGATATTTTTCTCTACTACTGCACTCTGGTTCCTGCCAAGTTCGTCTCAATGCATCTGACTATCAAACTGCCTACGTTGAAGGAAGAATACTTCTACCTTCCTTCAGTTCTGAAGAAGACCCATATTTGATTTGAAGCTTTAACAATATTATTCTCTCCACAGATGCTGCCAGACCTATTGAATTTGTCCAAATCTGCTATTTTACTTTTATTTCAGATTTTCAGCATTTCAGCATTTTCTTGATTCTCTTTCAATGCCCTTGATGGCTATAGCACAATTTCAAAATATGCAGATGGTATGAAGAATGAAATGTATACAATGAGGAGGATGTTACAGAAAGGTGTAAGCTCCTTAAAGGATTAAGATGCATACACTGGCAGTAATAGGTTTGGACCATAAAGATGTGGTGCAACGAACTACTGTACATAGAAGTCACTCCTGAGACTAGCCAACTAATGTTCAAGGATTCAGGAAACTGTCAAGAGGAAACTGCCTGTTTCAGCTTTTCAATCTACTACCAAAATGGAAAAAATCATGGTCCAGGTACCCAGCATACTGCCAAAGAGACAAAATTGTCTGATCCAGAGATTGAGGCTTTCTAAGTATGTATGTTAGCTCACTGAGCTGGAAGGTTTGTTTTCAGATGTTTCATCACCATGACTCAGTAACCTCTCAGTGAGATTCTCCAGTGAAGTGCTGGTGATATGTTCCACCTTTCTATTTGTAGGTCTTGGTTTGTAGAAGTGGGTTATGTCTTTTCTGGTTTTTTTTTATTTCAAGGGAAGGTAGAAGGTTTCTTTTTCAAATTTTGTTGACAGCCAATTACCATGAAGAATATTCTTGAGATTAAAAGGTCCTTCAGATATTATACTGAAGTAATTACTTCTTGAAGGAAGGATATCCTCTATGAAGAATATCCAGAGCTGCCAATTTAAGCACAAAATAAAAATCAATGACCTTGAGTCCAGAGATCTACCAATCATCGTTCAAATCTAAAGAGAATGCTTTCCGGCTAAACAGCAAAACCCCCAGGATAGCTGAATTGAATTCATGACTAAGGGAGATAGGGAAAGTAATAGGGGTGGGAGAAGGAGGCTAGTGTGAAGTAATTCATCTTAGTAGGACAAATGCAGAGAGACAATATCAAATAAAATATACAATTCACAAGAATATACAGAAGTAGACACCTGAATGTATATGTGCATAAATCACTGGAGCTGGCAGGATAGAATATAGAACATAGAACATAGAAGAATACAGCGCAGTACAGGCCCTTTGGCCCTCGATGTTGTGCCGATCCAAGCCCACCTACCCTACACTAGCCCACTATCCTCCATATGCCTATCCAATGCCGGCTTAAATGCCCATAAAGAGGGAGAGTCCACCACAGCTACTGGCAGGGCATTCCATGAACTCACGACTCGCTGAGTAAAGAACCTACCCCTAACATCTGTCCTATACCTACCACCCCTTAATTTAAAGCTATAAAACCTAACACTTCAAGGATTTTCAGAACTTTATTTTAATCTGTCTGATCTTGATCTTCCTTTTTTATACTTGACATTCTCCTTTGTTTAAACTTTATACCCGTGTGTGTGTGAGAGAGAGAAAGAGAGAGAGAGAGAGTGCTTGTGTGTGGGTATGTGTTTGTATGTTTGAGAGCGCATGTGCATGCATGTGTATGCATGTGTGTGTATTCGTGTGTGTGAGTGCTCGTGTGT
>NC_057710.1:47182894-47235073 GCF_004010195.1 Chiloscyllium plagiosum | reverse complement strand
TCCATTCTAATTAATTGTGACTCAGTATTCACATCGACAACAATGTCCTGTTCCTGAGTGAATACTGACGAAAATTATTCATTCAGTGTCTCCCCAATCTCTTCAGCCTCCATACCTATAGAAAGCCTTAGGGTTTTCCCTAATCCTACCAACTAAGGACCTTTCAAGTCCCCTCCTTGCTGCTCTTAGCTCTCTCTTCAGGTCCTTCCTGGCTACCTTATAACTCTCAATCGCCCCAATTGAACCTTCACACCTTATCGTTACATAGGCCACCCTCTTCCATTTAACAAGGGATTCCAATTCCTTATTAAACCACGGCTCACTCACACGACCCTTTCCTCCCTGCCTGACAGGTTGAGATGAAAGTTAGTAATGAGACCGTAAGACATAGGAGCAGTAATTGGGCCATTCAACCCATTGAGTCTGCTCTGCCATTCAATCATGGCTGGTAAGTCTCTCAACCCCATTCTCCCCATAACCATTGATCACCTTGATACTCAAGAACATATCTATCAGGCTTTCACAGCCTTCTGTGGCAATATATACCAGAGATTCATCACTCTCTGGCTGAAGAACTTTCTCCTTATCTCTGTTCTAAAAGGTCTTCCCTTTACTCTAACGCTATGACCTTGGGTCTGAGTCTTTCCTACTAATGGAAACATCTTTCCAACATCTACTCTATCCAGTATTCTATATGTTTCAATTAGATCCCCCTTCATCCTTCTAAACTCCATTCTCGTGAACCTCCTTGAACACACTCCAGGGCCAGTACATTCTTCCTGAGATATGGGGCCCAAAACTGTGCACAATGCTCCAAATGTGGTCTGATCAGAGATTTAAAGAGCCTTAGAGCTACATCCCTACTTGTATATTCAATTCCTCTCAAAATAAATGCCATCAGTGCATTTGCCTTCTGAAATCCTGACTCAACATGCAAGTTTGCCTTGAGAGAATCCTGGACAAGAACTCTCAAGTCTCTGCACTTTGGGCTTCTGAATTTTTTCCCATTTAGAAAATAGTCCATGCCTCTATTCTTCTTACCAAAGTGCATGAGCTCACACTTTCCCACATTGTACTCTATCTGCCATTTCTTTGCCCATTCTCATAACCTGTTCAAATCGTTCTGCAGTCTCCCTGTCTCCTCAACTCTACCTGTCGCTCTACCCTCAGAATGTCCTTAATTCGTTCATCTAGATCGTTGCAGAACACCACCTGTCATCTTGAGAAGCACCCTTTTATCCCACTCTATGCTTTCTGCCAAACAGCCAAGCTTCTATCCATGCTAACACCTTGCCTCTGACACCATGGGCCCTAATCTTACTCAGTAGCCTCTGACACTATGGGCTCTTATCTTACTCAGTAACCTCCTGTGCAATACCTTATCAAAGGTCTTCTTGAAGTCCAAGAGATAACATCCATTGGCTGTCCTTGGTCTAACCTGCTCATCAGTTCTTCAAATAATTGTAGTAGATAAGTACAGAATGGGCCCTGGAGGAAGATCGGAAGAGTAGGACAAATTTTAAATGAGGAATCAAGAAGGTTAAAAGGGGTCCTGAAATAGCTTTAGCAAGCAGAATAAAGGAGAATCCCAAAACATTTATTCTTATAAAAGAAGCAAGCAGGTAACTAGAGAAAGGATTGGTCCACTAAAGGATAATGAAGGAAGGCTGTGTGCTGAACCTGAGAGAATGGGTGAGATTCTGAATGATTACTTTTCATCAGTGTTCACTGAGGAGAGGAACATGATGAATCTTGAGATTAGAGATAGAAGTTTGATTAGTCTAGATCATGTTGACATCAGTAGGGAAGATGTGTTGGATGGGTTGGAGGTTGCTAAAGTGAAAAAATCCCCAGGACCGGATGGGATCTATCCCACGTTGCTGAGGGAGATGAAAGAGGAAATAGCTGGGGCCCTGACAGATATCTTTGTGGCATCCTTAAACATAGGTGAGGTGCCGGAGAACTGGAAGGTTGCTCATGTTGTCCCCTGTACAAGAAGGGTAATAGGGATATTCCAGGTAACTACTGACCAGTGAGCCTTACGTCGGTGGTAGGAAAGCTGCTGGAGAGGGTACTGAGGGATAGGATCTATTTATATTTAGAAAAGAATGGGCTTATCAGAGATAGGCAACATGGTTTTGTGCAGGGGAGATCGTGCCTTACCAACTTAATAGGGTTCTTCGAGGAAGTGTCCATGTTGATAGATGATGAAAGGGCTGTAGATGTCATATGCATGGACTTCGGTAAGGCGTTTGATAAGGTTCTCCAAGGTAGACTAATGGAGAAAGTAAAGTCACATGGTGTGCAAGGTGTTCTAACTAGGTGGATAAAGAACTGGTTGAGTGACAGGAGACAGAGTAGTAGTTGAAGGGAGCTTCTCGAAAAGGAGAAAGGTGACCAGTGGTGTTCCACAGGGGTCAGTGTTGGGGTCACTGTTGTTTATAATATACATAAATGATCTGGAAGAGGGTACTGTTGGTATGATTAAGCAAATTTGCAGATGACACGAAGATTGGTGGAGTAGCAGAAAGCATAGGGGACTGTCAAAGAATACAGGAGGATATAGGTAGACTGGAGAGCTGGGTGGAAAAGTGGCAGATGGATTTCAATCCAGACAAATGTGAGGTGATGCATTTAGGCAAGACTAATTCTAGAGCAAATTATATAATGAATGGAAGAACCTTGGGAAAAGTTGATGAGCAGAGAGATCTGGCAGTGCAGGTCCATTGCACCCTGAAGGTTGCTGCACAGGTGGATAGAGTGGTCAAGAAGGCATATAGTATGCTTGCCTTCATTGGATGGGGTATTGAGTATAAGAGCTGGCAAATCATGTTAAAATTGTACTAGACATTGGTTCGGCTGCATTTAGAATACTGTATTGCCACATTACCAAAAGGATGTGGACGCTTTGGAGAGGGTGCAGAGAAGGTTTATGAGGATGTTGCCTGGTATGGAAGGTGCTAGCTATGAAGAGAGGTTGAGTAGGTTAGGATTGTTTTCGTGAGAAAAACAGAGATTGAGGGGGGACCTGATTGAGGTTTACAAAATCATGAAGGGTATAGAGAGGATGGATAGAGACGAGCTTTTTCCCAGGGTGAAGGATTCAATAACAAGAGGTCACGCTTTCAAGGTGAGAGGTGGAAAGTTTAAGGGGGATACACGCATCAATTACTTCACACAGAAATTGGTGGGCGTCTGGAATGCGTTGCCAGCAGAGGTGGTAGAGGCAGGTACGGTAGATTCATTTAAGATCCGTCTAGACAGATGCATGAGTAGGTGGGGAACAGAGGGATACAGGTGCGTAGGAATTGGGTGACAGGTTTAGACAGTGGATTTGGATCGGCTCAGGTTTGGAGGACAGAAGGGCCTGTTCCTGGGCTGTAAATGTTCTTTGTTCTTTCTTTGTTCTCTTTGTTTGTTCTTAGATTTCCTAGGCATGACCTCCCCTTAATGCTTACAGTGTCTGGACTTTATCAATACTGACATCAAGTACAAAAACATGAAAGTTACTTTAAATATCTGTTAAACAGTGGTTCAGTTTCAGGTGGATTATAGCCTCTAGTTTTATGTGCAATGTGTGATGGCATGAGAGAGGATCGATGAGAGTGGTTCCAATTACAAAAAGCTTCTTTCAATCTTTCTGTTTCACTGGAGATTGTGTTCTTTAGAGATGGAAAATCTGAGCGATTTACTAAAGATGCACAAAACCAAGAAAAGACTGGACTGAGTTAATATGGAGAAACAGTTCCCACCAGGGGAAGAATTTAGAATCGAGAAGAACAAATTTAAGGGAATTAGCCAAAGAAACAATCGTGCCATCGGGAAAAAGCTTAGTCATGGAGTGAGAGGCTAGGATTTGGAATTCACTACCTGCAAACGTGGTGGAGCAGGATGAATTGTGGCATTCAAAAGGCTATTGGATCATTATCTGAAAAATAAAAAAAATACAGGGATGCAGGGGAGAGGCAGGAAAATAACACTATGAATTGTTTATCCAGGGGGCCAACGCTGGCACCCTCGCTCCATGTTGTAACAATTCTGTGATTGCCACCTTCTCTTAGTGATAGGTATCTAATACCAAGGATTTGTTTCATTTTGTGACATACAGCTAACTATAATTACAATTGACATTCTCATGGCTTCTGACATAGCCCTACAGAGGCCAATAGCCAATTAGCAAGAGATCTTTTATTTGCACATGAACAGTTCTTGATTTTAGTGCTGCCTCTTCAGAGTCAGCTCTCAGAATGTCAGTTGCTCTAACATTCCCCTTTTTTCTTTTTTTTCTTCTTTTTTATTATATCTAAACTTTACCCCCACACTACCACCTAAGTGCGGTAGTGCTTATTTTTTCCCCAGCACCCATGGTATGTGTGTGCAGGTGTGAGACACAGTGAGAGGCACAAAGTGCACGAATCTTTATTCAATTTCCACCACCATGAAGATAGGAAAACACCCGAGTGGCCAGTGACAAGCAGCGCCCTTCACATCAAAGGGCAATGCTGTGTGATCAAAACAGTGAAGGGGAGGGTAGGGACTAAATCAAAATAGAGTTGGAGGGGAACATTCCCCTTTTTATCTGTCAGCCAGGAGTCCCTGATTGGACTACAGAGTCATAGTCATAGAGTCATACAGTACAGAAACAGACACTTTGATCCAATGCTTCTATGGCAACCAGGCATCCCAATCTGACCTAGTCCCATTTGACACCACTTGGTCCATATCTCTTTAAATTCTTTCCTTTCATATACCCATCCAGATGCCTTTTAAATGTGGGAAATGTTCCCGCCTCTACCACTTTCTCTAGCAGCTCATTCCATACACAGACCACCCTCTGCATGAAAAGTTTACCCCTCAGGTCCTTTTTAATTGTCTCCACTCTCACCTTAAACCTACGTCTTCTAGTCCTGAACTCCCCCCACCTCTGGAAAAAGACTGCCTATTCACCATATCTATGACCTTCATGATTTTATAAACTTCTATAAGAACACTCCTCAACCATGGACACTCCAGGGAAAAAAAGCCCTAGCCTATTCAGCCTCTCCCTATAACCTAAACCCTACAGTCCTGGCAACATCTTTGTAAATCTTTATTGCACCCTCTCAAGTTTAACAACATCCTTCCTCTAGAAAGGTGATCATAACAGCCCCAATCAGGGAACTCATATTCTGAGGTTCAGCTGGCTGACCTCATTATAATCACTACATCTTCCAGGCACAAGGAACCTGCTGACAGCTCAGCAAGGCCAGCACCACCTCATTGTTATCAAGACTATATCGGCATTTTAGGTGAGAATGAATTCTTTTTGATCAATCATGCAAAATTAAGATTATAATGCTTTCTTTAATTTAATGTGACTTGAGACAATGATTACTTTCCCACAATATTGGCACATCAGCATTTTTATATCTTACAAAATGCAAAGATTTGTTTCTGGAGATTATTTATATCATACATGAATTATATTTTACAAGATTGCACTTTGCAAATTTACAAATTTATCAAATTAATTTGAATGGGAAGAAATACATGTTTATAGAGGAAAATGATTGAATAACAAAAAAAAATTGAACACAGCAATTTATTCTGGTAGCATCTGTGAAACACTTTCTGTTTTTATCACTATAAAAATCTTTTCAGTGGCTGTTGATTGTGTGGCCACTGTAATTCTATATGAAACTATGACAAACCTGTAAGTAACAATAATATGAAATTTAAGCCAAGAACCTGAGGACACAAATGGAAAGTGAAGACACTTATTCTACTTTGTCTAAGGTCAGTTATTCATTTCTCAATATTTTGAGAAGATTATTGAAATGCTGTTCAAAATCCTGTCCTAGAGCTACAATAACTATCATGTGAAAATTAGCCACAATATAGAAATGATGACTAGAGGGCAAGCAAGGACATTGCTAGGAGAGCATAAAATGAATTACATAATGTAATTTAGTTTGATAGTGTGTGCTAATGGAAGACAATTTTGACTGCTTTCATTTATATGATTAAAAATAATAAAACCATAGAATAATTTTTTTCTTTGAGCAAAAATGGGATAATGGGCTATTTTTCTCTAGTCGATGATCCACTAATAAAGACTTATTCTCAGCAATTTCAAATTGCATACTCTAACTTTCTGTGATATTGTTAGTGATCATCAATTAGCACTTGAGAATGTTCGCGTGAAGAGCACCCAAGGCAAATGCAACACAGCAGGAGTAAAGCTCTGCCTTCTTTGCCATACTTGCCAGAGTTTTAGGCAACTGTTAATACTCCTCTTCATTTATTGCCAAGAGAGAGAACTTGGTTTGCTAGAAGTTAAGCAATCACAGCATCACATTTGTTCCAAACCAAAGGTGCTCGATCCACTTTCAAGTTTAAAAAAAACAAACACAAGAAAATAGTTCTCTAACCAAACCATGAAAAGGTGGTACAGGAAATAAAATGAAGAATTTATTTTTAAATGGTAATAGATTGAAATGTTTTGCTGCCTGGAGGGATCTGGGTGCTCTTGTTCCTGGAGCTGTACCAAGCAACAAGAAAGGCAAACGATAAGTTAGCCTTTAATGCAAAAGAAATTAAGTACAGGAGCAAAGATGTCTTCCTGCAATTGCACAAAGCCTTGACATGTCTTGGATTGTGCACAGTTTTGGTTTCCTTACCTAGGGAAGGATACTTGTCATAGAGGAAATGCAACAAAAGTACATTACTCACCTGCAACCTTAATATTACTTGACAAGTTTGAAGGAAAACTCAGGATAGAGAGTGGATAAAATAATACATTCAATTGTTTCCTATGATCAAAGACTCCCAATCAAAGAAAATCAAAGATTTTCCTGACATAAGGATTTCTCATTTAGCTGTAGTGTCAGAAGTACTGTCAAAGCTTACATCATAAACTCAGATAGCAAAGGGACTTTTGTTTCTTGAAAAATGGACAAAACTAGCTATTTATTGTTTGCAGTTCAAAAGGTTGTTTTCATGATGAATGCTCTGTTCAAACCAGTTTGTGAAATCCATATAAATGCTTCACGTGGCTAACAAACCATTCCTATGTGACCTCCAGAAGATTACAATGGTAATTCTTATTCAAATTAATGGATAGTATTGTTGCAATATGCATTATGAATGCATTATGCATTTTTGGAATATTTTTAAGGATTCATACATATAAATGTATAACAGATAGCTTTAAGATTCAAAATGGAGCTGAGCAATGCTGTACAATCAGTATTATATAGTTAAGCCAATCTAACAGAGGCAATGCACTTTATCAAAGTCCAACCGTTCTCTAGTGTCAGTACCACCTTGATGGACAGTATTGTTTCTTGGTCTGGAAGGATTAAAATTTAACAGAGTGCAATAAACATCACGCACAATGATTTTATGGGGGCCACATAATGACAATTGCATTGAGAGCAGAAGGGATAGATGAACAACTCTGAAATAATTTGTGAAAGAAATTACAAAAAGTTAAAGACCCTCCAGTTCAAGACAGAACCATAGAACTCTCAACCTCAGGAAGACAATCAAAGTAAATTTGCCTTCTGTCAACAAAGCTACCATTATGACAAGTTCAAAGAAAAAGCATTCCGGGACAATAGGGAAACCTTCAGATCAATTGAATTAGAAAAGTCTTGGCAAGAGATGGTGTAGTGGTGACTAACTATATAAATGAATGAAAAGCAATCTAATAGTTGGTTCAAACTTGAAGAAGAGAATTAAGAGTGGTTGCTCTTGACATCAAGGCAGCATTTGACAGAGTGTAGCATCAAAGAGCTCAAGCAAAGCTGGAATTAAAGGAAATGAGCGGGAAGCTAACTGCTGGTTGGAGTCATAACTAGAACAAAGGAAGATGGTTGTGGGTGTTGGAGGTCAATCATCTCAGCATCAGGATAGTGCTGCAGCAGTTCCTTGCAACCAACCATCTTCAGGTGCTTCACCAATGACCCTCCCGGTATCACAAGGTCAGAAAGTGGAAATGATCACTGGTGACGTGGTGGTGTAGTCAACAGTGAAGGAAGTTGCTTCAGAGTACAATGGGACCTTGATCAGATGGGCCAAGGAATGGCAGACGGAGTTTAATCTCAATAAATATGAGTTGCTGCATTTTGGTAGAGCACATTTGGGCAGGATTTGTACATTTAAGGGTAATGTCCTGGGGAGTGCTGCCAAAATGAGACCCTGGAGTGTAGGTTTATTGTTCCTTTTAAAAGTGGAGTTATAGGTAGACAAGCTTGTTAAGAAGGCATTTGGTATGCTTACCAAATGTGCAGGACAGTTGACATTTCATTTCATCCGAAACACTGACTCTCCTGCTCCTCAGTTGCTGCCTCACCTGCTGTGCTTTTCCAGCACCATGCTTTTTGACTCTGATCTCCAGTATCTGCAGTCCTCACTTTGTCCTGGCAGTTAAGAGTGAGCCATGTTTATGTTGGTCTGGGTTCAGATATGGGTCAGACCAGGTAAGGATGGTAGTTTCCTTCTCTGAAGGACATTAGCGAATCAGATGGAGTTTTCCAAAAACCAATAATTCCAGATTTTTCTTTTTCTTTATTTGAAATCTCAGCATCTGTCATCATTTGAACCTTGAACCCCAGGATCTTACTTCATTCTTTGGAATAATAGTTTTAGCGATTAATGCCACTGCCTCCCCATCTAATCATTGACCATTGACATTCTCTGTTATTACTATTGCTTAAGCTCTCATTATCAACACCATTGGGGATAATATTCTTTCCGATTGCAAAGGTCTCCCAAATGGATGTATGATGGTAATGTTCCAAAATTGGAAGGCAATGCTGTGATCAGCATGCCAATGCTGATTTGCTCTGCAGAGAAGTTTGAAATGGCTGTGTATGCATACCACCATACAGGTTAGAGGAAACGATGTCTGGTGGTTACCATTGACAAGAAACTCACTAAACTAGCTATAGCAGAAGATCTGTAGCTACAAAAGCAGGTCAGAGGTTAGGAATTCTGAAGTGAGCAACTCACGTATGAAAAAACAAATGTGGAGCAGGTGTAGATCATTCAGCCCATCAATCTGACACTGTCTGTCAACAGGAGCATGTTTGATCTGATTGTAACCTCAAATCTCCATTCTGGCCAATCCTGATATCCTTTCAACTCCTTTGCTTCACAGTAAACTATACACCTTTGATTTAAAACATTCAAGTATTCTGCTTCCACCACCTTTTTCATGAAAAGTGTTCCCAAAGACTTTTCACTTCATTCTTCCTTTAAATGGGCAACCCTTGATTTTTAGACAGTGAGCCTTAATTCTTGATTCTTCTATTGGAGAGAAGTTCTCCCTGCATCTACCCTCGAGTATCCTCAGGATCTTGCAAAAACAGAGAGTGCTGGAGAAACTCAGCAGTTCTGGTAGCATCTGTGAAGGAAAATGGTTAATGTTTTGAGCACCCGGAGGAAACCCACGCAGACACTGGGACAAAGTGCAAAGTCCACATTTAAGAAGCTACAGATTATTAAGACAAAGCAGCTGACTTGATTGACAAATCATTCCACCACCTTAAATTTATTCCCAACTCTTGACAGCACCTTCCAGATCCATGATCTCTACCACCTAGAAGGACAAGAACAGCAAATGCAAGGTAACACCACTACCTGCAAACTACCCTCCCAAAGCCACACACCATTCTCATTTGGAATTATGTCAAAATTCCTTCATAGTTGCAGGATCAAAATCCTGGAATTGCCTTCTTAAAAATGTTTTGGTATTCCTACAATCTGAGGACTATAACAGTTTAAGAATGCCATTCATCCTGACTTTCTCTAATGCACATGGGAAGAGAATAAAGTCTGCCTCGCCAGTAAAATCTTGGATTTAAAAAAAAACCTCATGAAAGACAGAGAATGCAGTGAAGTGACACAAGTAGATGATTGATAGCATTCAATTCAATATATAGGAAATTATCAATGAATAAATTGTTGCAACCAATCTTGTTTTAAAACAATCAAAACATGCATTTTAAATTTTCACCAGTTATGAGCAATAGGTGAGGTCATCATTTATGATGTGATTTAAGTGGCCTTTTGGTTTATATATAGAATCTAAGAATAGAAGAAAGTTAATATTGTAAGTTACTACAGAAGAAAAACCTTTATTTGAAAAGCTAAAGAATTTCTAACAGCAAAGAGGAATTTTTGGGCTGAATCTCTGGTATATGATGTTAATCTGTCTACATCATGATCTTCTCTAGGGCAACGAGGAACAGACAATAAATTCTGGCCCAGCCAGCAATACCCACATCCCATGAGTGAATTTTAAAAAGTTGGCAATGTTTAAATGTAAGGGAACATGTGTCTATGTTTTCTGAATATTCATAGTGAACAGCTGAATATTTTCACCTAACATATTAAATGGACATTTAGCCAGCTAGGCAAACAACATGCATTGTATTCTAAAAGTTATAACTTGATTTCATGTCTGCCACCAATAATTTGTGATGTTTCTGACTCTGCAATTGCTTTGTTAGCAACAACTTGCATGTTGAAGGCTTACCTCAATCATTTTAAGTTGCCCTCTTTAGTGCCTCATTGAACTTAAATTCATATATATTATTTGTGAAGTCTTTTGGATGAACTCCAACTAACTTGCATGCCCTGGATGTTAAAGTAAATTGCTAAAACTGGCAAGCATATTCCATGCAGAGTCTAATCACTGGTCTATAATAGAATAATAAATCATCCACATTAAGCAGTCTTTTCCTTAAAATACTTGGATAATATTGCTAGACTTCTTCTATCTATGAGAACCTTCCATTTCAAGTGATTAGTTTCTGCAGTTATCCAGTCATGTTGAAATGCATTTGGCTCATTAGGCCCATGTGGGCAATGGAAATCCAATCCCACTGCCCATAAACCTCCTCTTATCAAACCACATGTGTGATATAAATGTAAGTAATTGCATGCATTTCTCCAGCTGGTAGTACAATACTTAGCCTTCAATACATTCAGGACATAAACATTGCTGCAACTTATTAATATCTGTGGCCAAGGTTTTTAGTTTGATTAACCAGAAATGACTGCACTAGAGTTCCATTAGGACAAATAGCATTGTAAAACAAGGAATTAATTAAGTAAATCAATCAGCTAGTTTTATTAAGGAGTTACTAATCCCAAGTGATATATTAATTATTCAGACAATAAGACTTCTTTGAGCCCTCCTTTTCTATTATTAATAAGATCCTATCTATCATCATGTCAATTTTCTTCCTGATTTACTTGGGAACAAATTTAAGCGATCAATAATTCACTTTTCAGCTCTCCAATAAAAAATGTTGGCAGTTCAAGAAAAAGAAAAGTCCCCATTTTAACTTGTCATTTGTATTTTATTTTGTGACTTAACTGTTGAAGTGCTAACTTAGTGTCAATCTCTGCTACATTGTTGCCCGTATGAAACCTTGTTAAATTATTTAATTTTGCCACAACCAAAATATGTACCTGGAATTTGTTAGATTACTACATGTGTTTTGATTTTTGTGGCCTTTTAGTTTAATTTTCAGGTTAACGATAGAGGACACACTGAAAAAAATATTTCGGAGAAAAGAACTAGACAATTCAAATGGCAGTGAAATATTTCAGACCGAATCTTGAAAGTAAGATGTTAATCAGTCCATTAATCAGGGGTGAAATGAGAGCTAGTTTTTCTGAACATTTATAATCAATAGCTGAAGTATTAAATGGACATTAAGTCTGATGCACAAATAAATCAAAAACTTCTTATTTCACAATGAGCACCCAGAAGCTAATTATGCATTTCTGGCAAATGTGATATACTTTTAACACTTCCTCTCTCAACACTGTCCCCCATGGCTATGGAAGGAGGAGACGTAATACTCAAGATGTTCCTGGTTTTTTAACTGAGCTAAATGAATATCAAGCTAAGCCATATCACAGGTGTAAAGAAATAAATTGTTCAGAAAGTGTCTAGCCTGATGATTTTGGATAGTTGGCCGCCCAACTGAATAATAAATAATCTATTTTTCTTGCACTTTTGATAAACGCCTTTTACTTCCATCATAACTGTGGCCAGCAGTTCATTAACAGAAAAGTAAAAAAAGACAGTAGCAAACCACATGGCTGATGTCTGCACTGGATTAGAAAGAGCAAAATGAACCCTACTAGCATGAGGCATTGAGGCAAAGGACAGAATATTCACAGGCCTTTAGACACCGGTTCAAGTGAGCAGGTGGAAATGTTACATGTTAGAATCTCAATATCATCTCATCCTCATCTCAATTTCCCCAGAAAGGGATTGAAAGGCAGGGAAACCTTTACATTTGCAGGATAAAAATTGTTAGGAAGTGATTGGCATTGAAAGCCAATTATGAGCTGCTATAACACTAGATCTTGAATTTCCCAGACAATAAAAGTGAATCCCAACCTATTAGCAACTTGCCAGGGTCACTGAGGTGAGAACACAGTGGGAAAAGTTTGCCCAGAGAAACTGATGAGCTGGGAAGGCTCTGATCAGATGCACCAATAATATACTGCTCTTCAAAGCATTTTTACTGAGAGTAGTTTTATTTTATTGCATGACCAACTCATTGCCAACTTCCTGGAAAGCATGTCACAAGAATAGCACTTCACAAGGGAGATGGAGTTGTGATTTATGTCACTGGACTAGTAATCCACGAGCCTATGATAATGCATTGAGGGTGCAGGTTCATATACCACTATGACAGCTGACAGAATGATAGAGTCATTGAGTTATACAGCACAGAAACTGGCCATTTGGTCCAACTCATCTGCACCAACTAGATATCCTAAACTGATCTAGTTCCATTTATGAATCTGCACCCTTAGGTCTCTTAGTTTGATAACACTCCCCAGGGCCCTACCATGAACTATATAATTCCTGCCCTGATTTGCTTTATCAAAATGCAACACCTCACATTTATCAAAATTAAACTGAATCTATATATCAGGACTTAGGTACTAGACTTCACAATAGTGACCAGGAAAACATTGTTAATTGTCATGAAAACACATCTGGTTGGTGAAAATTCTTTTAAAAAATCTGCCATTTTGCATGACTCTGGCCTACATGTGACTCCTTACCCATAGCAATGTGAGTAATTCCACTGCTCCTTGGATGCTGCCTGACCTGTTGTGCTTTTCCAAGGGCACACTTCTCGATTATGGTCTCCAGCATCTGCAGTTCTCACTTTCTCCTAATTATGAAAGGCCCAGCAAGACATTTCATTCAAAGGCAATAGGGACCAAGTGCCACATCACTTGAAACAATCAATACAGCTCATTTTTTTTCTGTTTTCAAACCTTCAGTTTGGACATTTGAAAAGCTCTGCTAGAGGTGGCAACAGAGGCCATGCCAGCAGCAACACGAGAAGCACCATTAACTGCCTTCTCTTCAGGCATGTACCCCTCTACAGGGCAGAAGAGACAGACACCAAAACTCCTAACACACCAATTACCTTTACCTGCTGGCTCCTTCTTAATAAGAACACAAGTCAGCAGTGTGGTGGAATACTGGTCGACTGCCTGGAATTGTAAAGCTTCAACAACACTCAAGAAACTTGATGCCATCCAAAATAAATCAGGCCATTTGACTGGCAGCTCATCCATCACTTTGAAACTTCACTCTGTCTACTACTGCAGAATGGCAACACTCTCCATCTGTAAAATGTCAGGCAGGAACTCTCCTAACTTCCATTAACAGGATATTCAATATCTACAACCTCTAACACCTCAAAGGTCAAGGGCAGCAGGTGCATGGGAACACCACCAGCTGCAAATTCTCCTCCAAGTCACGTGCCATTATTATATTTGTTGTCATTTCTTCACTGCCTGGGACAGTACTTGCCTCCTAATAGGACTGTGGAATTACCTAAATTGTATAGACAACTGTTTAAGAGAGCAGAACCATCACTGTTGCAATCAGGAGTGTGGCCCCTTGTTTTAACTCCTTCAGTTGCTGTAACAAAGGTTCTTAATCCTTTTTTTGCAATTAAAATGTGCCATTCATTTAAACAGCCAATTGCAAGGTTTTCTTGTTGAAAGAAAGAGAAATGTTATTTATTTGTTAACGCTGGGCTGAATCTCACTTGTATTTTTTGGCTTTGTCACATGTCACGGAGAGATTCTCTCCATGAAGCCTGGTCACATTTCCAACCAACTTACCTCATCTACCCTGTGCCTGTGGCAACCATCTCATCTGACTCTGGCTCCAATTTGTCACTGCTAGGATATCCCAGAATGGATTAGAATCTCTGGCACCACCCTTAAAAGGCACTTAAACAAACATTGGTAGTCTGGTACCGATCTACGCAGTTTCTGATATTCGCCCTGAAAATGGCAACAAAAGGAAAATTGGTGCCCCACTTTGTGGGCAGGGATATGAGGTCCTGCTGGACCAAATAGTACAGACATCCTTTTTCCCAGAATAAGCAGTGGATGCCAAGACAACACATCATGCCAGACTGGTCCTAGATTGCCAGTCACTGCAATCGCAGTCATCTGAAGGAATGTCCCATCAAATGTAGGAAGAAGGTCAGTGACCTTCTCCACTTGTCCAGCAAGAGTGCTACTATCTTTTCTCTGATACCTCAAGTTCAGTCTATCTTTGCTGCTGCATCCACCTCCCACTAAGGCTCATGCTCTACCACTGTCCAACCCCTGACACCACGAGCTCTGCATGCCCTCTGCACTGCCTACTCAATCACTCAGGGCAGCTCCATACCTGCACCAAAAATAACAACGGAGTCACCTAATTTCATTTCCCATAATACTAGACTCTCTCTCTCTGGCTCATTGAGGGAGGAAAACATCTCAAAATTGGGCAAAAGAGTCACGACAAGTGATGTGCTACTGGACATTCAGCTCCACAGCCTTTACGGGGAGAAGATTCTGTCTGTCACTGACCATGCCCAAGCCCCTGGGCAGAAGTTTCCCTTGACTTGACTGAGGACTGCTGATAACTTTGACAAACCCTGTTACTGTGCTAAGCGGCATAGCAATACAGCAGTACTGTAAGTTTCATCTCTCTGGGTTAGGGACAAGTTGAAACGCATAAGGCAGGAATGATGAGAGCATTCAGGCATGCTCAAAAGGAATGTACACTAAGGGAGTAAATGAACAATGCAGAGATGCAGCTTGGTTAAGTCCATTAACTGGTTGCATGAGATGTGTCATGATGATTCTTAGAGGTTGACACATGTCAGATGCCAATGTACATGGACTTAGGGTGCATGTGGCTGGTGCCTATAGAATGTGTCCGACATTTTGGCTACTGGTGTACGATAGAGTGAGTGGTGAGCTGAAGTCACCAGATATCTCCTCCGGAGAATTCTCAGCTTCTGGTTTGTTTACATTAGGTGAACCATAGAAGTTATGATAGAGAGCTGCATATTAATGAGGCAAAATCTGCCATTAATAACATTGTTAATAACAGACAAGTGGTTCAAACCTTGCCATGGCACCTAGAACTGAGTTATAAAATCCAGCGACTTGTTTCCAATGATGAGATAGGCCTCTCTTGACTTCTCAGTCGATTCTGTGTCATTTCTCACACAGCCACATTGTTCCAGCCCCTAAAAGATTCCACTCACTGAGAAAAATCATAAAATGTGAATTCAAATTCACACACAAACAAAGATACACAGTCAAAAAGAGGAGAGTATCTATTACAAAAAAGGAGTGTCAAGAATATGTCAAGTTTAAAAATTCCATAGAGTAGTTGAGATGGTTGTTTTAACCTGGAGACCATTGATTTCTAATTGCTGACTTGTATCCTCAGCTAGAGAGAAGTTTTTTGATATGTTTGAATTCTTGCTGTATAGATGAGGCTGAGAGAAATACTGAGAGAGAGAGAGAGAGTCTTCTAGCTCTTGCAAATCCATCTTTCCTCTCTGTTTGTCCACTAATGTCTTGCACAGATTACGGTTCACGTAAATAGCTTCATTGCTTCTTTTTCATGCTTGCTAATCTGCTAGTGAGTTTCAAACCAACATGTGAATCTTCCAAAAGGGCACGAATCAACCAGGAGATACAGACCTGAATTTCAATACCTTCTTATAATTATGTTAATTTTGGTTCAGATTGATTATTGTTTATTAAGGTCTAATGAATGTTTATTAAAGGTATAATTAATCTTTACCCTTTCATGAACTTGACTCAGTTTGCTCAGGTTACCACTGCAACCATCTTAATTTAGTAATTTCCTTTTTTCTCAAAACTATTTTTGCCAATAAAAAAATCTCAGGTGCTAAAATCAGATGGTGGAAGTTGAAAAATGCTAGCCCAACATAGCACAACCATTACAAGGTTAATTGGAATGTCAATGCTGGCCTTGCCAACAATGCTCATTTCTCAGGAACCATTTGCCTTCCCTAGCTGGTCAGAGGGCCAACAAAGATTTTTTACAGCATGGGAAGAGGCCTTTCAGCCCATCATGTCTGCTCCAGTCATCACACATCCACCTATTTTAGCCTGTGTACACTATGGCATTTCAGGTATTCACCTAAATAGTTCTAAAATCCGACTTCCTACCTCTACCACACTATCAGGCTGTTTAATATTTGGGTGATAATGTGGAGCATGCTATACAATCCTGGGGCTACTGATTAGAAACGGTCTAGATGTTCTAGCAGAGAGTAGGATTTCATTTATTTATGTAGGGTTAGTTAAAGTTACAAGACAGACAATAAAATGCAACTCAGCACCGCCTTCCTAACCTGCAATCTTCTTCCTGACCTCTCCGACCCCACCCCCACTCCAGCCTATCACCCTCACCTTGACCTCCTTCCACCTATCGCATTTCCAACGCCCCTCCCCCAAGTCCCTCCTCCCTACCTTTTATCTTAGCCTGCTGGACACACTTTCCTCATTCCTGAAGAAGGGCTCATGCCCGAAACGTCGATTCTCTGCTCCTTGAATGCTGCCTGACCTGATGTGCCTTTCCAGCAACACATTTTCAGCAATAAAATGCAATAGCCAAAGAAAGCTTTCTATCAAGTCCACTGCAATCTCATCAATAACTCATTATTCAAGAGGACTCACACACATTCTTTAGGAAATACAGAGGTGCACAGAGAAAAACAGTATTTGCTACAGAATCAGCACAGTTTGAACAAAGAGATCATAGCTAATCTGAACCTAAACACCACTCATTTGCTCTGTTTCCATATCATTGTGTATGCTCACCTAACAAAAATCTATGGATCTCAGATTAAAATTTATTATCTGAACTGGCATCTACTGTTTTCGATTGGGTGAGTTCTGTGCTTCTATTACTTCTGACATGAAACAGTGTTTTTAAATTCTCTCATTTGTCAAACTTTGATTTTAAGGTTTTAAGGTACACTTGTCTTAAACTCCCTAAACAGAAGAACAGCTTTCTCACCATTTCCCTAATGGTTATTTTTCAAAATCCTACAATATTAATCAGATTACCATTGATCTTACATAACTCAGGGGGTGCAAGCCTAATTTGTGTAATTTCTCATTTTAGTGTTGGTAAATGTTCAGGTGAATCTGTGTTGCATTCCTTCAAAAGCCGATATACCATTTTGAATGTGCATGCACAAAGTTGTATACAGTGATTTATTGCTTCCTGATACTAAGCTCATGGAGACGAGTGAAAATTCTGCAAGAATATATATCTATGATGTTCGATTGCGCCAGAGGGGCATTCCTTGAATTTGCTGTTACCAAAGTTCTTATTTCAATAGGATCAGATTCAATTACCTGACAATGTCAGAGGGCAAAGGACTAGTAGACATAAGTTCAAAAAGGGAAGCAATTACAAAGCTATCGCTGATAGTTTTTCACACAACAACAACAAACTTTACTGTTGCTGAAAAAAGACACATGTTGATGAAGATGTTTATCTTGCTTTCATCAGGACATTTCACAAGAATGCCAAGCAGTGCATTGAATATCAGAGTTGGGATGTCATGTTGTGGCTGTACTGTGAGGCCACAACTGGGATATTGCATTCAGTTCTAGTCTCCCTGCTATAGGAAGGATGTTGTGAAACTTGAAAGGATTGCAGAAAAGATTTACAAGGATGGTGCCAGGGTTGAAGTATGGGGGAGGCTGACTAGGCTGGAGGTTATTTTCCTTGGAGTATTGAAGGCTGAGGGGTAACCTTATAGAGGTTTACAAAATTATGAGGGGCATGGATACAGTGAATAAGCAAGATCTTTATCCCATGGTGGGGGAGCCCAAAACAAGAGGGCATTAGTTTCAGGTGATAGGGGAAAGATTTTAGATTAGATTAGATTACATTACAGTGTGGAAACCGGCCCTTCGGCCCAACAAGTCCACACCGACCCGCCGAAGCGAAACCCACCCATACTCCTACATTTACCCCTTACCTAACACTACGGGCAATTTAGTATAGCCAATTCACCTGACCCTGCACATCTTTGGACTGTGGGAGGAAACCGGAGCACCCGGAGGAAACCCACACAGACACGGGGAGAACGTGCAAACTCCACACAGTCAGTCGCCTGAGGCGGGAATAGAACCCGGGTCTCTAGCGCTGTGAGGCAGCAGTGCTAACCACCGTGCCACCGTGCCGCCCATTTTAAATGGACCTAAGGACCAACTTTTTCACACAGAGGATGAGAGGTGTGTGGAGTGAGCTGCCAGAAGCTAGTACAATTACAACATTTAAAAGTCGTCCGTGTGAGTATATGAATAGGAAGGGTTTAGAGGGATATGGGCCAAATGCTGGCAAATGGGACTAGATTAATTTAGGATACCTGGTCGGCATGAATAAGCTGGACCGAATGGTTTGTTTTCATGTTGTACATCTCTGAGACTCTAATAGCAAAACGACAATATGAATATTTGTTTTCTCTGAAAACTGGTATTTTTGTGAATTGTCCTGATGTATGCAAGATGGAAACCTTTGATAAAATGTGTCTTTTTCAGCTATACTCCAGTTCCTTACCATCAAACAACTAGAATAATATTATATGTTGGGATAAATCTTATGTTCTGTTTAGCTTAATGAAAGTTGTGTCAGATTTATTTTTGAAGGATTCTCAATGCAAGCATGGCAAGTTTTCTTGTCATGTCTTACCAAACATACCTCATTAACCACTTCTTTGGTCCTAATGGAATGACCATGTCCCACTCCCTTGAGAGACCTAACCGAATATTCCAGATGAGAAGTCCCCAGACTCCTGACTGAAGGCTGTCCATCTCCCCAACCATGTGAGCCCTACCCCTTAGGTAAGAGGGTATTGATCCACAGGCTGGCACAGTGATTCAGTGGTTAGCACTGCTGCCTCACAGAACCAGGGACATGGATTCGATTCCATCCTGTATGACTGTCTGTGTGGAATTTGTACATTCTCCTTGTGTCTGTATGGGTTTCCTCCAGGTGTTCTGGTTTCTTCCCACAGTCACAAAGATGTGCAAGTCAGATGTGCATGCTAAATTGCTCATAGTGTCCAGGGTTATGCAGGCTAGGACTAGCCATGGGAAATGCAGGGATACAGGTATAGGGTAGGGGGGTGTGGGTCTGGGTGCGATGCTCTTCAGGAGTTTTCTGTGAACATGACGGGCCAAGTGTAATGCTTCCATGCTTTAAGGATTCTACAACTGATTGTGACCACTCACTGTACACCGTGATGGAAATGCCTTCAACCAGATACCTGACCATGACAAATTCTCTGGATAGATATCAGAAGTTGTCCTTGACTTTGCGTTGGCCTCTTTACTGTCAGGTGCCTCTGGTGACTTTTGTGAAAACGATTCCCCTAAGACTTTGAGATATTGCTGCCTGCAATGTGCAGTACAGCACAATGTTCAACCCCTTGAATGAGGACTGCTGACCAGCTGGGCAAGCTGCCTGCTTGTGTAACTGCACTAATTGCCAAAGCAAGACAAGGCACGGCATGGATGGACAGTATCCAGATAGGTACTAAGTTGGTGAGCAGCACTGAGATGTGGCCAGGGCTGGGTGTTGCCCTTGTGTAGTGTTCTTGTAGCATCTTTTAAAGCTAGGTGCTGGTCCACCCTGCAGTTAAGGTCTGTGTTTCCGAAATATTCTGCAAGTAGAATGAAGAGGTATCGTGATGGCCATAGGGGTTGGTTAAAGTTGAATGCCATTGGATGAGAGACGCTCATGGCTGGCAGTCGTGGATTGTGAACTGATTACTGGTGATGCCCAACAATATAGAAATCAGTTGCAGCTAGTCACTCAATACCCAATCTAGCTTTCATGTTGAGAATTCTTAACATTGGGCTTATATATTATATTTAGTAAGACAGGAAGCTAATTATTAAAGAGGTGAATTGTAGCATTAGCAAGAGCTTTAACAAGCTAAAATCCCTCTTAGTTGGCAACACAGGCAAATACACAAAAGATACAACAAAATGCTCCAGATCTTGTGAAAGGCCTGATCTGACTTCTCAACCAATTGTCTCTCAAATTTTGCCATAGCTCATATCGCGAAGACCCTTATAACATTCTGCCCTTGTGTCATTAAATCTCAACGCAGTTAGGAATCATCAAAAAGGACATTTGTGGTACTAACCTAAATATTAAGATACAGTCCCAAACTGCTTCTGCATTGTGGGAATGAATTTCACAGATTCATTACAATCTGACATAAGAGACTTCTCTTCATCTTCGTCTTAAATGGGGAACCTTCACATTGATAAGACTTACATTGTGCTTTGTGGCACTACCACTGTGCTAAATGGGACAGACTTTTAACAGATCGAACAAATCAAGACTGAGTATCCATAAGACTATAAGATGTAGGACAGAATTAGACGATAAGGCCCTTTTAAGTCTGTTTCGCCCTTTGATCATGGCTGATATTTTCTCAACCCATTCGCCTGCATTCTCCCTTTAATCTTTGATATCCTTACTAATGAAGAGTCTATCCATCTCTCTCTAAGCACATTCAATGACTTGGCCTGCACGACGCTCTGGCTGAAGAAATGTGTCCTCATCTCAGCTCTAAAGGGTCATCCCTTCACTCTGAGACTGTTCTATGGGATTCTAATCTCTTCTACTTTTGAAACATCTTCTCCACATCTACTTAATCCAGGCTTCTTTGTGTTCTATAAATTTCAATTAGATCCCCCTCACTACCCCACCCCACCCTATCCTTCTAAACTTCATTGAGTACAGACGCAGAATCCTCAACTGCTTGTCATATGGCAAGCCCTTCATTCTCGGGATCATTCTGGTTAACCTCTTCTGGACATCTTCCAAGGCCACATTCCTTAGCTACAAGGTCCAGAAGGCATTGTGTGGCTTTCAACAGCAGCAAGTGTCCTCCAACTCAATCTGTAACCTCATGGTCTGGTATATCCCTCACTCTACGGTTACTATTAAGCCAGGGAATCAACCTTAATTCAATGAAGAGTGTAGTGGGCATCCTGAGAACAGCATCGAGAGTGTGGTGCTGGAAAAGCATAGCAGGTCAGGCAGCATCCAAGGAGAATCATTGTTTCAGGCATAAGCCCTTCATCAAGAATGAATTCCTGCCTGACCTGCTGTGCTTTTCCAGCACCACACTCTCGACTCTGATCTCCAGCAACTGCAGTCCTCACTTTATCCTAAGAACAGCACCAGGCATACTTAAAAATGAAATGACAAAGTGGTGAATCTATGAAACAACATCAGTTACACACCAAACAGCATAAGCAGCAAGATTATCACTTAGATTCAATTAAGTGATCCCACATCCAATGGGTCTCATCGAAACTTTGCAGTCCTGCCAAATCCAGTTGAGAAAGATGGTGGTCAAAATTGGATTCCCTACAAATCCAATTGGCCCAAAAATTCCACACTGACCCTCCAAAGAGTAAACCACCCAGACCCATTCCTCTACCCTGACTAACGCACCTATCACGATGGGCAATTTAGCATGACCAATCCACCTAACCTGTACGTCTTTGGACTGTGGGAGGCAACCCACGCAGATACGAGGAGAATGTGCAAACTACACACAGATGGTCGCTCGAGGCGGGAATTGACCCTGGGTCCCTAGCTGTGTCAGGCAGCAGTGCTAACCACTGGGCCACCATAATTAAACGGTTCACTGGAGGAGGACGCTCTACAAATATTCCCACTCTCAATGATGGCGAGTACATATCAGTGCAAAATTAAGACTGAAGCATCCGCAACAATCTTCAGCCAGAAGTTTCAACTAGATGATCCATCTCGGCCTCCTGTTGGTACCCAGCAGCACAGATACCAGTCTTAAACCAATTTGATTCACTCCACATGGTATTAAGAAACAATTGGAGACACTGGATACAACAAAGAAAACAATTTTCTGACAATAGTACATGTGCTCCAGAACTTGCCGCTCCCCTAGCCAAACTGTTCCAGTACAGCTATTATATCAGCATTGACCTGACAATGTGAAAAATTATGTCTTGCACATAAAAAGCAGGAAAACTCCAACCCAGCCAATTACCACTCCATCAGTCCACTTTCAATCACAAAACCAGATTGAAGTTGCCTGATTACCTTAACCTCATCTAAGTGCCCAACTATGATTTTCTTCATAACAGTTTCCCTAAGATAGACATTAGGCCAACAGACCTGTAATTTCCTGCTTTCTATCTTTCTTTTTTTAATAATAGAGGAGTTACATTTGTCATCTTCCAATCTATTGGGACATTCCCTGAATCGAGGGCATTTTGGAAAAGTTAAAACTAATTCATCAGTTATCTCTCAAGCCACTTCTTTTAAGATCCTAGAATGAAGTCCATTAGGATCGGACTGTTGCCGTCCCATCACTCCAACCATTTACTTAGTAATATTTCTGTGGTGATTGTAATTTTCCTGAGTTCCTCCTTCCATTCCATTTCAAGATTTATAACTGCTTCTGAAATGTCGCTCATATCTTCTACTGTGAAGAAAAGTAAGAAAATGATCATGTTTACAATAAACATAGGAGCTCATTTTCACACCCAAGATAAGCCAGCCTTATTCAAGTTGGCAGTTGAAAAGTTAAATTTTGAAACCTGAACTTAAGACAACTCAAACCTACCAACTTCCATTTTTAACAGAGATGAGTGAGGAGCAGACAACCAACTCATGTGAAAGGTCAGTTGGTTATTGAAGCCTTTCATGGGTGCTCTCTGTGATTTCTAATCACAGTTTCCTAGGTTTGTCAGGTCTCGAGAGTCAAAAGAAAATGAGAAGATCTGAATTCCTGAGGCAAGCACAGTTAGCACATTCTTTTTCAGTCAGGAAGAGCAGGAATATTTCCTCCAGAGTTAACCTGTGAGCCCAACCACAGCAATACCACCCTGTTTCCGTATCATGATCTGACTTCTCTGGCTTGCATGTGCTCCCAACTCCATGGGCCATAATCGTCTTCCCATATTATTACTGCGCACCCATATTACCACCACACTCCCCTCCAGCAGTGCTACCTGTTCTCTGCTCAGTTGCAACTTTGTACTGCAGGCTCTCCCTCCTGACAGAGAGCCCATTGGGTGCCTGTCACATGTTGACTATTTTGTGCATAAAAAGTCTGTTTTTAATTTCATTTGCATCTTCTGCATTTTTAACTTTCATTTACTCCAAATTGGAATGGTTATCTGAACTAGGAAAAGATTACTTTCAGAATCTTGTTAAATAAAACAAAGAGCAACTTGGGTATTGTTCATCTTCTCCTTTTACATTATTTAAAAACAAAAATCCATCCTTCTGTTAATCCCTTTTATTGATTGCAAAAAGATGCAGCACAGTCACAGTAAATGACAATGAACTGATAAATAATATATTTCTCTGTGGGTATCAATGCTTAATTATAACATTGGTATGCTTCTAAATGTGAGCAGTCATCTACTAGTTCTTTCATATGGCTCAAATAAGCATTTGTGAATTAACTAAGAGGCAAATGTCTTACAAGCCAGTCATAAGGTCATAAGAATTATGCCTATCTTATTGACAATTTTCTTTTTTAATGCAGCGCCCCAAGCTCCTCATTAATCTAGCTTTGCCACATTGTAAAACATCAATGACAACAGGAGTTAGATTTTAATTACACCAGTGTTAGTCCGTAGCTGTTCAGTCGTCATTATGTTAATTCTTGAGATTTACTTGAGATTTACTTTTTATATCATTTTTCACTCAGCATGAATGGGAAATAGAAAAAAAAAATACTCGCCCTTTTTAATAATTTAATCATGCTCTCAATGTGGTCATCTCTGGCATGACCAGCACTTATTCCTCACCCCTTATCACCCAGGAAGGTGGTGATCGGCTTTGTCCCTTGCTTGAATGTTGTTTTTGATTTAACGGAGCGATTTATTAGTCTCCTTCTGTAGGCAGGTACATTAATGTAGAAATGGCCTTGTGCATCCTTCAATATGAGCCATACACATGTATTTGTGAAGAGGATAAACTGTAAGTCTACCACAATAGAGGAACCAAACACACTTTGGAGATAGCCAATTAGATTTGCTTTCCTGGATGGGTGCAACGGATAAGAAAAACACATAAAACTTCAATATGGACAAGTTATGGTGGCTGTAGAGCCAGTATGATATCTCATAATGTGAAAGTTTTTATAATGAATTGTACTACTGCTGCACCGTAATGTGTTACAATTTCCTATGGTCTCCAAAGAAAAATATATAAACATGTATAAATCAGGTATAAATCAATGAACTGTCTGGAGACCTCTATGAAGTATTATAAAATACAAGTCAGCCTGCAATCTTCAGCAATGCATTTGGAAACATGCAGTTAAGATAAAATAATATTAAGCACTTTTGCTTCAGTTGTTAATAACTGCACCATATGTCTTGGCATTATTTTGCTCTAATCATCATCATGATACACTCTCTGGTCAGAAGCATGTCCTTGGTTCATAGGCCCAGATTTTCTACTGGCCAGATAATCATTTTTGAAGCATTGGTAGGAGTTGTACATGGAATCCCCGCTGTACTACACTCCTAAAGAATTGCCTCAGAGATTGAAGATTTCCTCCAGAGTTAGCCTGTGAGCCCAACCACAGCAATACCACCCTGCTTCTGTATCATGATCTGACCTCTCTGGCTTGCATCTGCTCCCAACTCCATGTGCCATAATCATCTTCCCATATTATTACTGCGCTCCCATATTACCACCACACTCCCCTCCAACAGTGCTACCTGTTCTTGCTCAGTTGCAACTTTGTACTGCAGGCTCTCCCACCTGACAATTCCCCTCAGCCTAGAAATATCTGAAAGTATCCATGTAAATCAAAAAAAAAGCAAAGGCTTCTACTGAAGTTAAGCAAGCAGTTACTCAGGAAATATTCAACATTAAGAACCTACTCTAACCTGGGGTGGGGGGGGGGGGGCAGCGGGGGCAAACCCCTTCGATCCCAACTCAATGTCCCCTCAACCTCAGCGCTGAACCCAAAATTCTACTGGGTCCCCAGCCCCTCCCATAGTTGAATCTGACATCCCATCTCTCTGGGCCAAACACCCCTCCATACTCTAGAGTTGACACACACTCCACTTCAGGCAATACATCTTCTCACAACTGGACCCATAAAACCATTAGGCCAAAAGAAATAGGAACAGGAGTAGGCCATTCAGCCCCTCGAGCCCGCTCTGCCATTCAATAGAATCATGGCTGATCTGACCTTCCTCATGTCCAATTTCTTGTCCTTCCCCCGTAACCTTTAATTCCTGAATGAATCTATCAATCTATCTATATCAGCCTTAAATGTACACAAGGACTCCACCACAACAGCTCTCTGTGGGAAGGATTTCTAAAGAATTACAACTTTCAGAGAGAAGAAGTTCCTCCTCATCTCAGTTTTGTATTGGTGCCCCTTTTATTTCTGAAACTATACCCCCTGGTCTTAAACGCTACCATGAGGAGAAACATCTTCTCAGCATTTATCCTGTCAAACCTTTCAAACCATTTTTGTGACAACTGAAAATTTGGCTACAGTGCAGTCACTTCTTTCCTCCAAGTCATTAATGTATATCATACACAGTTGTGCTCCCATCACTGATCCATGTGCAATCCCAATGGTTACAGATCACCAACCTGAAAATGAACCTCTTATCCCCACTTGCTGTTTCCTGCCCAGTAGCCAATTCTCTACCCATGCTGATGTGCTACCTCCAACACATGGACCTTAGCATCCCACCCCCCTGGATCTCATCCATTCTATCTATACCTCTCATAATTTTGTAAATTCTATCAGGTTGCCTCTCAGTCTCCAGTGTTCAGTTGAAAACAAACTGAATTTGTCCAATCTCTCCTCATAGCTAATACCCTCCAAGCCAGGCAACATCATGGAAACTGTCCCTATAACCTCTCCAAGCCTCCTAGTCATACATAACTTTTGACAGTGGCTTTCAAAGTGTCTATCTGTGATACTGGTACCATTAAATTACAAAATGCTGCAGCTGACTGCTATAAAAAGATGGCATGATTTACCATCTCCCAACTATTCAATGTTAAAAGTAATCTGTAAGAATGGAAGTACAGCTCCACATTTCTGAACAAAGCCTCATTGGAATATCCTACCAAAAACATGGAATACCTTCATTTCATAACAAAGAAGCAGATCTCTGTAGCGATTATAATGACGGCAACCAGCTGGAGCTCATATAATATTCTAAACCCATTGCCTTTGTCTACTAGGCCATGCTACTACAGAGAGATATTGTTAAACTTCAAAAGATTCAGAAAAGATTCACAAGGATGTTGCTAGGTTGGAGACTTTGAGCTATAGGGAGAGGCTGAATAGGTTGAGGCTATTTTCCCTGGAGTGTCAGAGCCAGAGGTTTATAGAGGTTTATAAAATCATGAGGGGCATGGATAGGGTGAATAGCCAAGGTCTTTTTTCCTTGGATAGGGGAGCCCAGAACTAGATGGCATAGCTTTAAGGTGAGATAGAGAAAGATTTAAAGGCAACCTGAGGGACAACTTTTTTATACAGAGGGTGGTGCGTGTTTGGAACAAGCTGCCAGAGGAACAGGTGGAAGTGAGTATAATTATACCATTTAAAAGACATCTGGATGGGTACATGAACAGGAAGGGTTTAGACAGATATGGGCCAATTATTGGCAAATGGAACTAAATTAAATTAGGATATTTGTTTGTCATGGATGAGTTGGACTGAAAGATCTGTTCCATGCTATATTACTCTATGACTCTGTAACTTGAGTTCCCTGACTGGGGTTGTTAATCTAGTCCAATCTGGGACCCCTAGATGACAACAAAAAAACGGGGAGTGTCAGAGATACTGACGCTCTGATAGCTGACTTGAAGAGGCAGCATTAAAGTCAAGAACTGCTCACGTGTAAATAAAGGGTGAGTTGATGATGGGATATTGGCCTCTTGTGGAGTTATTTCAATCTCCTTTCACTCCTCCTCCCACTCCCCCAAAGACATGCAAGTCCTAAGCCTCCTCCAATACCAAATCAAAACCACCCACCAACTGGAGGAAGAACGCCTCATCTTCCACCTTGGGACCCTTCAACCACACGGTATCAACATCAACTTCACCAATTTCCATGTCCCCTCCCCCCACCTTATCACAGATCTAACCCTCCAACTCAGCACCACCCTCTTGCCCTGTCCTACCTGTCCATCTTCCTTCCCACCCATCCACTCCACCTTCCCTGTCGATCTATTAAAATTACCTCCCACCTGCATCCACCTATCACCTTCCCAGCTACCTTGTCCCAGCCCTAGCCCCACTCCCCTATTTATCTCTCAGCCCTCTTCTCCCTTCACATTCCTGATGAAGGGCTTATGCCCAAAATGGTAACTCTTTTGTTCCTCAGATGCTGTGCTTTTCGACTCTGACTCACCATCATCCACAGTCCTCACTTTCTCCATATTCTTCTCCTTGGCAATAGTTAGTTGGCCACTTAAAGCCATCAGTAGAGAGGAGGGGATGGTATAACCTCAACCTCAACATTCCCAGTGTCTAATTGCTGAGAGGTTGGGTCAGGCAGGAAGGCCATCCAAAGCATTTTACAGCTTTCCCCACCCTCTCCAAATCTCACTAGCCGGGGAATGTAAAATTCTGCTCCACATCTCTCTCTCTGTCCTAATAACATTTTTAAGTTTATAAGCCATCTTGTGTCAATATTCTTTTCCCTCATTTTTCTATTTAGCCTTCAAATATTTCCTTCATCTCTTACTTGGCCATTCCCACTTCAGACATTGGTTCCTGATTCCTGATTCCTTGATTCCTGATGAAGGGCTTTTGCTCGAAACATCGATTTTCCTGCTCCTAGGATGCTGCCTGACCTGCTGTGCTTTTCCAGCACCACTCTAATCTTGACTTCTGCCACTTCAGATATTGCATACTCAGTTTCTCTCCTGTTTACTCATTACCTTCAGCAAAATTTTTTTTGTTTGCTCTCTGCTTCATCATTCCTTACTCGTACTGGCCAGCATTTACTTTCCATTCTCCTCTAAACTAATATTTCAAAATGATTTAACAAGTTGCCACAAATCACAGTTGGAGTGCCTCAGGCTGATATTATAAGTTCGACCATTTTCAGTTACCTCATCAATGACCTCCCTTCATTACATGGTCAGATTTAGGCAGGTTTGCTCATGATTGTACAATCTCTAGCACTATATTTGACTCTTACATATGCATATTGATACAGTTCAGGTTTCGGCTGATAGGGGACAAATAATACTCATATTACACAAATGCTAGGCATTGATCATCTCCAACAAATATAGATTTTAACCATTAGCAATTGATTTCAATGAGAATAAAATCGCTGAATCTCCTAATATTAGCAGTTTGGTGTTACCTGTGACCAGAAACTGAACTGGACTGGCCATATAAATATAATGGCTAAAGGAGCATGTCAAAATTATAGAGTCATAGAGTCATAGGGTGCTACAGCACGGAGACAGGCCCTTTTAACCCAAACTGGTCCATGCCAACCAAAATGTCCATCAACACTAATCCCATTCCCTTGCACTTGGCACATCTTTCCAAACCTTTCCTATTCATGTATTTGTTCAATGCCTTTTAAATGTTGTTAATGTACCCACCTCAACCACTTCTGCTGGCAGCTCATTACATATGTGTACCACCCTCTGTGTAAAAACGTTGTCACTCGGGTTCCCTTTTATTCTTGCCCCTCTAACCTTAAACTGGTGCCCTCTCGTCCTTGATTCCCCAACCCTGGGAACAAAACTGAATGCATTCACCCTATCCATTCCTCTCATGGTCTTATACAACCTTTCTCTATAACTAAGACCATTGAGTCCTGGTAGCATCCTTGTAAATTTCTTCTCTGCTCTTTCCAGTTTAATTACATCTTCCTATAGCAAGGTGACCAAAGCTGAACACAATACACCAAGTGCAGCCTCACCAACATCCTGTACAACTGCAACGTTACTTCCCAATTTCTATGCTCAAAGCCCTGACTGATGAAGGTCAGTGTGCCAAAAGCTTTCTTCACTGTCCTGTCTTCCTGTGACTTCACTTTCAGAGAACCATGCAACTGAACTCCAAATTCCGTCTGTTCCATTATACTCCTTAAAGTCTTACAATTCACCATGAAACTTCTCCCTTGATTTGACTTTCCAAAATGCAAGACCTCACACTTATCTGTTTCAAATTCCATTTGCCATTTCTTGGCCCACTTCCCCAGCTGATCAAGGTCCTGCTGCAATTTCCAACAACCTTCCTCACTGTCTACGATGTTGCCTATTTTAGTGTCATCCGCAGTGACGTCAGCTCTGATGAAGACTCAAAACATTAGCTTGCTTTCTCTCCATGGATGCTGCCTGACCCACTGTGATTTCCAGCATTTTTTGTTTTTAATACAGATTCCAGCATATACAGCAATTTACTCCTTCAAAATCTATAACAACTTCTTTCTAGAAGGACTAAGGCAGCAGACACATAGGAAAACCACCACCTCGAAGTTTTCCTCCAAGCCACTCACCATCCTGACTTGGAAACATATCACTGTTCCTTCACAGTGGCTGCGTCAAAAACCAAGAATTGTGGGTCTACCTACAGCACTCAGACTGCCATGGTTTAGGAAGGCAGCTTAGCACCACCTTCTCAAGAGTAGCTAGGGATGGGCAATAAATGTTGGCCTAGCCACTGATATCCAACCAGTTGTGTTTGCATTCTGAAAATAAAAAAATTAAAAATACATCAGTCTTTACCACTTATACTGGAGCTCCAACATAGTACAGCATTTCCACTGTGCTGCTGTGGAAGGCAACAAATAGAACCTACTTCTCTCCTATAGAGAGCTGAAGTCTGTCTGTTCTCTTGTGCACCTACTTACTGCACAGAAAATTGCAAGAGAGATGTTTTCAAAGTGCCTTCCCTAATGCAGAAGCAGATCTCCATATGTGCAAATTGATCCTGCATATCGTCATGGGATAGATTTACTGGCACCATCTCTCAGCACGTTTAGAACCCACCTAGTCCAGTGTGGTTATGTTTTGTCTCACAGTTTTTATGTCAGTATACCTTTAAAAGATGTGTTCATGGTTCCATAACTTCATTATAATAGCAACAGGAGGATATATACAAGTCTCAAACACAAAATCACCTCAGGCCACTTGAAGCAAGGCACACCGATGGAAGCATGCTACTCTTATAACGAAATGACATAATATTAGCCTAGACACAAAGTGTTTGAAGTTGCTATATTTGTATATATTTGTGAGCATGATAATACAAGCATTGTCACACTGCCAAAAGTACACTGGTGGAGGCAAAATACACATAAAATACAATAAAGGAAAAACAACTGGGCGGCACGGTGGCACAGTGGTTAGCACTGCTGCCTCACAGCGCCTGAGACCCGAGTTCAATTCCCGCCTCAGGCGACTGACTGTGTGGAGTTTGCACGTTCTCCCCGTGTCTGCGTGGGTTTCCTCCGGGTGCTCCGGTTTCCTCCCACAGTCCAAAGATGTGCAGGTCAGGTGAATTGGCCATGCTAAATTGCCTGTAGCGTTAGGTAAGGGGTAAATGTAAGGGTATGGGTAGGTTGCGCTTCGGCGGGTCGGTGTGGACTTGTTGGGCCGAAGGGCCTGTTTCCACACTGTAATGTAATCTAAATAGGCTGTTGTAGTGAACAAGAAATATATTGACACATCTGAATGTAGGTTTGCTCACTGAGCTGCAAAGTTTGTTGGTAGATGTTTCGTCAACATACTAGGTAACATCATCAGTGAGCCTCCAGATGAAGCACTTTCCAGTTATATGTTTGGGTTTCCTTGAGTTGGTGATGTCATTTCCTGTAGCAATGTCATTTCCTGTGGTGATGCCATTTCCTGTTCTTTTTTTCAGGGATGGTAAATGGGATCCAAGTCAATGTGTTCGTTGATAGAGTTTCAGTTGGATTTCTCGTGCATGTCTGTGTTTGTCCTAGGATGGATGTGTTATCCCAGTCAAAGTGCTATCCTTCCTCACCTGTATGTAAGGATACTGGTGAGAGAGGGTCATGTCTTTTTGTGGCTAGTTAATGTTCATCTATCCTGGTGGCTAGTTTTCTGCCTGTTTGTCCAATGTCGTGTTTGTTACAGTTCTTGCAAGATATTTTGTAAATGACATTAATTTTGCTTGTTGTCTATGTAGGATCTTTCAAGTTCATTTGCTGCTGTTTTAGTATGTTGGTGGATTTGTGGGCTACCATGATGCCAAGAGGTCTGACCAGTCGGGCAGTCATTTCCAAGATGTCTTTGATGTAGAGGAGAGGGGCTACGGTTTCTGGATGTGTTTTGTCTGTGTGTTTGGGTTTGTTGCTGAGAAATTGGTACACATTATTTTTGAATACACTGTCTAGGTAATTTTCCTCTGCTCTGCAGTGTTTGGTGGCTCATTGAAATAATGTTCTAATGAAGCTTCATTTGTGAATGTTGGGATGATTGCTTTGTAGTTCAGTATTTGGTCCATATGTGTTGTTTTCCTGTAGATGCTGGTTTGAAGTTCCCCCATTTGTTGTTTGCTCTACTGCAACATATAGGAATGGCAGTTTACTGTTGTTTTCCTCCTCTTTAGTGAATTTTATGCAACTAAGGATATTATTGATGGTCTTAAAAGTTTCCTCTAATTTGTTTCGTTTAGTGATGACAAAGGTGTCATCCACATAGCGGACCCAAAATTTGGGTTGGATGTTTGGCAGAGCTGTTTGTTCAAGTCTCTGCATTACTGCCTCTGCTAAGAACCTTGATATCGGAGATCCCATGGGTGTTCTGTTGGTTTGCCTGTAGGTTTTGTTATTGAAGGTGAAGTGAGTGGTAAGCCATAGGTCCACTAGTTTGATGTTATTGTACTTGCTGATGAAGTTGGTGGTGTTTGGTATATGTGTCTTTGATTCTTCTAATAGTGTAGTCAGTGTTTCCTTAGCCAGGTTGATGTTGATGGATGTGAATAGGGCTGTTACATCAAAGGAGACCATTATTTCATCCTCTTCTATTTTGGTGTCTTTGATGTTCTTCAGGAATTCTTGGGTGGAGTGGATGGAATGGTGTGAGTCTACTATGTGTTCTAATTTTTTTATGTAGCTCCTTGACCAATCTGTAAGTTGGTGTTCTCGGTAGCGAGACTATGGGTCTGAGGCGGGGGGGGGCTCCTAGTTTGTGAATTTTCAGTAATCTGTAGAAGCATGGTGTGTTGGATACGTCTGGTTTCATTTTGTTGGAATTTGGTCTTTTTTATTTCTCCAGATTTCTGAAGTTTTTTGAGTAGGGCTGTGATTCAGTTCTCTAGTTGTGGGGTCGGGTCTATTGCCACTACTATCAGGACAAAAAAATGGCATCACCACAGGAAATGACATCACCAATTCAAGAAACCCCAAATACATGAATAGAAAGCAGGCCATACCACCAGTGCTTCATCCGGAGGCTCACTGATGATGTTACCTAGTAGGGTGATAAAACATCTGAAAAGGAACCTTCCAGCTCAGCTAGCAAACCTACATCCAGAACCTCAACCTGAGCTATAAATCTTTTAAAACTCGCTAATATTGACACATGTTAGTAAAACTAGTTACACCTTATATTGGTGTGATAGGTATCGTTGCCCAGAATATGGGGAGAACGTAAATTTTAGATCTTATCCCGAGAGATCTTAAATTGGTCTACCTACCAGTCCCCATGAGATCATCACAGTGGGTGATGCTTAAGGCACTCCTTAAAACCTCATACAGTATTTCCACCAACGTTTTTTCTCCCTTATTACTGTTTTACATTTGTGTATATAATTACATTTCTAACGATCCTATCTCCACGTGTCACAAAGTCAGTGTTCTGGAGTTCCACTATTCACTTATAATGTGCTCTCTTCAGACTTGGAGAACCCCGGAAGACCTATCAATTGAAAACTGTTCACTTTAATTAATTGACTGACAGTGCAAGGTTTCAAAACACTTTGAGGCTGGAGGATTTTTAATCCCTTGGATTATTTTTGTGGAGGCATTTTATCTGATGAAATAGCCAATTGTTCCTTTGCAGTATTTGGAGAACCTTTAATCCCAAACCTTTCCTTCCTGGTGAGATGAAATGGGCCAATGTTTCTCTCCACATCCTGGTTTTCTGAACTGAACAATTCCTTCTTTACTCCTGAATATTTGTATGTCGGTCATCCCTTCTCAGTAGTAGTTGCTTCCATGGAATAGTATGCACCACATATTCAATTTCCATCAGCAGATTTTTATTTTCAACTTGCCTGCAGGTCTGTGCTGAACTTTGTGATTGGTTTGGACATTCTCATTTGCCCTCACCAATTGCATTATTGGTGACTCAACATGTTCACTCCCTCAGTTCCGCTATGTGTGCATTTTCTTTTTGCTTGGCATGACCTCTATCACAGTTACTGAGAAGTCTTGCTGGAAGAATGGGTGAATGAAATTCTCTGCTTGAGCTTGTCTCATTTGAATGATCTCAGCATCTTAAATCAGGCTTGAATCTGTTATTACTATTTATCCACTGAGCTGCATTGTATTCTAGGTTGTGTCAATTATAGATTCATTAGCTCAAGTGGGAGGTACCTTGCAATAGGCAAGGTACTGGCAAGATGCAGAGTCGAGAGTGTGGTGCTGAAAAATCACAGCAGGTCAGGCAGCGTCCGAGGAGCAGGCAAATTGACATTTCGAGCTTAAGCCCTTCATTTATTCCTGATAAAGGTCTTATGCCCGAAACATAGATCCTCCTGCTCCTGCTCCTCCTGCACTTTTTCAGCACCACACTCTCAACTCTGATCTCTAGCATCTGCAGTCCTCACTTTCTCCCACTGGCAAAATGCAGCAGATCTATGCTAAGTAGGAGGATTGTAACTTGACTGAACACAAAATGCTGATTTTTATACCATTGCTGTCATTTTTGCACTTCACTAGTCTAGCTAACACCCTCTCTTATCCTAAAATATGTGAACATCAATATGCTGGGGGGTTTCATTAAGCAGAAACTGAACTGGATTAGCCATACAAATATAATGGCTACAACGCAGGTCAGAAGATAAAGATTCTACAATAAGTGACTCACCTAAAGCCTGTCCACCATCTCTAAGTCATGAGTTAGGAGCGTGATTAATACTCCAATTTGCCTTGATGAGTATAACTCCAACAACACTCAAGAAGATTGACACCTACCAAAGCTGCCTCTTGATCAGCACCTGACCCACTGCCTTCAGCATTCACTCCCTTTGCCACTGACACATCGTGGCAGTGGTGTGTAATTAACACAAGAGGCACAATCGCAACACATCCAAAGGCAGGATCAAAGTGGCAACCGCTCCCATTTAGAAGAACAATGGACAAGGCAAGTTCATGGGATAAGCAAGTTTCCCTTCAAACCACTTACCATCCTGAAACTATCTTGCTGTCGTGGGGTCAAAATCCTGGAACTCCTTTTCTAACTGACTCCAGACCCATAGCAATGTGATTGACTCTTAACTGCACTCTGGGAAATGAGGGATGGGCAAGAGAAGACATTATATTCACAATTTATATATCGAGTACGTGAATAATTTCACTGTTATATTTAACCAGACAGATACTTCATTAAGATTTTAAATACAAAACAGCAACAATTTTCTCCAGTTATATGATAACCAAAGTCTGTGGGCCAGAAACTACTTTGTTAACATCATATATCGGGTTTGTGAGGTTAATCTCACATGTTTATTAAGAGAAAGCAAACACCAAATTATCTTGTTTCTAAACTCATTGTCCTGAATTTCACAACCATAAACCTGAGAAAGAAAGATTATCACAAGTCCAGTATTAGAACTAGAACAGCGAGTTGCGTAGCATTAACAGGAATAACAAACTTGATTATTTACTGAGAGGTTTTGGAAGAATTCACAATCACTTTTGTTGCCTCAGCTATTAAAGTCCAAACGATCTTTTATTTTCAGTGCACTAAAGGATTTCAATACTAGCCAACCACATGAATCATTGATAATGTTGTAAGACCTTGAGCTTGTCTCTTCATTGATTAACTTCCCTCATGGTAAGTCTAGTCAACTTCACTTCCAAACACAATCTTTACTTCTGTATAGTCCTGGATGAGTGGGATGGTGTCTCACCTACAGCTGTAATGTCAACAGGAGAGCAATGAAAGCCCAAGAAAAGTAATGAGACTAAAAGTTACTACATCTACTGGACCGTGAGTCTTTGGGAATTGGGGGTTTCCGCTGTGAATGTTGCAGGCCAGTCATCTCACTCCCAGGGCACGTTAGGGCAATATTTAGGTCTTAGAGCTGCTTCATAAATGCCCCTCCATCATAAGGTCAAAAGTGGGGATATTTGCTGAAGATTGCATAATGTTCAGCAACATTCGTGACTGCTTAGATGCTGAAGCAGTCCTTATCCACAATGAAGCAAGATCTGGGGGAACAATATCAAGGCTGATAATTAACAAGTTATGACACAGGGTGTCAATTACAGACTGTCTTATTCCCTTTTCACCAGTGAAAGCTCCCAGATCAGACAATTCTAAAAACAATTCAGTGGAAGCAGGTTGAAGCCCTTAAGGAGGCATTAATTCGTCACTTATGGGCCTCAATTAGGTCATGGGTGTTCAGGTCACCAAACAAACCATTGCCCCCTCTTCCATTCATGGTAAAATTGTGACAAAGCAGGCACATGGCTACCTGACTTTTACACTGCGGCCAGGTAGCACCAAATCAAGTCCATGGGCAAATCCTATTGCTGCCTATGATGTTAGATGTCCTCCAGCCTCAACTGTGATGTTCTTCATGGTCTATACTTGCTTACAAAGAATTCTTATTTCATGAAAAACATTGAGATAGACAGGGAGCAATCCACCCTGAAATAATTATCATCTACTGCTTTCAGGGGAAGAGAACATTGTGAGAGAAAAGATCTGTCTGTCTTTCTCTTTTCAAACAAATTGCTCAATATTGAATGAATGTATTTTTCATCGACATGCTTTCAGATTTCAGATACCTCTTCTTCAAATAATGCTATTTCTACTCCATTAGGCCCAATTATTAAAAAAAATGCCGAGATTTATCTTCACACATCAAAACAAGGAGAGAATTAGCAGAATTAGTGACTCATTTACTTAATTTTCTGTTTAATAAAAGTTACTACAGAATAGACATGTCCCACAAACATTCAGAACAGAAACATGATGAAATTATTTTGCCAAAATGACAAAGCCCATTATTGTTATTCATCTTTATGCCTGAGGATGCATCAGACTGTTTGCAATTAAAAAGATATTGGAAATACTGAGCAGATGAGGTAACACCTCTGGAGAGGAACAGAGTTAATGGCTAAAATTTAAAAGGAAGGTGCATCTCCTGAGGGCAAGACAATTTCTGCCATTTTTGTTCACTTGACAGGAGCCCCATCATATCCAAATGTCCTTATTTTCAAATTTCTCCAGGGTCATGCCCTTCCTTAACTCTGTAACCTCCTTCAGCTTTACAATCCTCCTAGATTTCTGCACTACTCTCATTTCAGCTTTTTGTGCATCACCTGGATATATTGCTGGCCATGCCTTCAACTGCTTAGGATCTTAACTCTTGAATTTCTTCCCTAGACCTCTCTGTCTCCCTATTTCTATATTCTTGTTTGAATCACTTCTTAAAATCCATTACTTTCTTTTGTTCATCTGTATTAATATCACCTTTTGTGGCTCCCTGTCACATTGTCTGATAATGCTCTGTGAAGCAGCTTGGGAACTTTTACACGTTAAAAGTGCAATATCAATTCAAGTTGTTAATGCTGCAGGAGAAATCACATTACTGTTTGATGACATTGCAATATTTGTCATGAAATTGACTCTCCCTAATATATTTGTTCTTGCAATAAATAGGACAAAAACAAATCCACATCTATTGTCCAAGCTTTTTCTACCCCAGAAGGTGAGAAGTCTCTGAAGAAGGGTCCCTGGTCCCAAACATTAAATCTGCTTTTTCTCCACAGATGCCACCAGACAAGCTGAGTTTTTCCAGCAATTTCTGTTTTTGTATGTGAGGTGATAAGTCTTGTCTTTTCATTGAAATACTGCAGTATTTATGATTCTTTCTAATCCTCCCACCAGGTTGATATTTCCTACTTCACTTCACACTGAAGAAATTGAGTGTTGTGAGTGAAGAGAAATGTAGAAGCAATATTATTTCCTAGTACTTTAGATTAGATTCCCTACAGTGTGGAAACAGGCCCTTCGGCCCAATCAGTCCACACCGACCCTCTGAAGAGTAACCCAACCAGACCCATTTCCCTCTGACTAATGTACCTAACACTACAGGCAATTTAACATTGCCAATTCAACTGACCTGCACATCTTTGGACTGTGGGAGGAAACCAGAACACCCAGAGAAAACCCAAGCAGACACGAGAAGAATGTGTGAACTCCACACAGACAGTCACCCAAGGCTGGAATCAAACCTAGGACCCTGGTGTTATGAGGCAGCAGTGCTAACCACTATACCATCGTGCTGCTGCAACTGTTCTTGGTTCTTGGTAGTAGATATTGAAGGACAATTAAGATGTTGTTTGAATAATCTCGATTTTTGACAAGTTCTGTAATTTATGCATATTTGCACTTTTACTAAGAAAGTCCCCTCTCTGTTAATTTTATGAAGGTGCTATATGGTTAGATTTGAAACAGGAAAAGGAATTGTAAATGGTTATAAATACCAATACATAACATACGTTTCAAGGTACCAATTTTTGTCAAACCTTAATGCACAGATAGCCCAATAAAATAAACATTTTGAGTAATTGCTTAAACATAAAACAAAAAAGAAAGAAATACCAATATCCAACAGGTTAGTGGTAAAGTGAGCGCAAATAGACCATGAAGAACATGGAGTCACCATCTTTAAAATGTGTTCGGTAGTCTCAGCTATGAAAGGTACGTGGTATCACAATTATCTTCATTCTTCCAAGCTAAAAAGGACCATTTATACAAGGGCTGCTGTTCCTAAATAACATTCTTAATGACTGGAGGAGACTGTTAGCTGAAAACCAACATTTGCCACCTTTGCGTGCAGAATGTCCTGGCATGACAGGAATTTATTCAGCCAGAGGTAACGGAAGTTGAAACTAAGTAGGAGGAGGCCTACCACTGGCTTATCATTTTGTACAGGGGAGGTCGTACTTCACTAACTTGATCAAATTTTTTGAGGAGGTGACGAAGATGATTAATGAGGGACTGCATGGTCTTCAGTAAAGTCTTTGACAAGGTCTCTCATGGCAAACTGGTACAAAAGGTGAAGTCACATGCTATCGGGGTGAGCTGGCAAGGTGGATACAGAACTGGCTTAGTCGTAAGAGACAGAGGGTAGCAGTGGAAAGATGCTTTTCGGAATGGAGGGTTGTGACTAGTGGTGTTCCACAGGGGACAGTGCTGGGACCTCTGTTGTTCATGGTCTCCATAAATGATTTGGAGAAAAACATGGCAGGTCTAATTTGTAAGTTTGCGGATGACACAAAGATTAGTGAAGTTCCTGATAGTGAGGAGGATTGTCAGAGGATACAGCAGGATATATATCAGTTGGAGGCATGGGTAGAAAAATGGCAGACAGAGTTTAATCCAGATAAATATGAGGTGATGCATTTTGGAAGGTCACATACAGGTGGAAATTATACAGAGAATGACTGTATTAATGACTCCCTTAGGAGTATTGATATGCAGAGGGATCTGGGTTACAGGTCCACAGATCACTAAAGGTGCCAGCACAGGTATATAAGGTAGTAAAAAAGGTTTATGGCATGCTTGCCTTCTTTGGAAGGGGGACTGAGTATAAGGATAGGCAAGTTATGCTTCAATTTTATCGTACTTTAGTTCGGCCACACTTGGAATATTGTGCACAGTTTTGGTCACCATACTACGAGAAGGATGTGGATGATTTGGAGAGGGTACAGAAAAGGTTTACCAGGATGTTGCCTGGTATGGAGGATTTTAGCTGTGAAGAAAGGTTGGCTAGACTGGGTTTGTTTTCACTGGAACACAGGAGGTTGAAGGGCGACCTGGATAAAGTGGAAAGTATGAGACTTTTCCCGTAGACTGGAGGGGTCAATTACTAGGGGACACAGGTTCAAGGGGTAGGGAGGGGATGTTTAAAAGAGTTGTGCAAGGCAAGTTTTCACATAAAGGGTGTGAGTGCCTAGAACACACTGCCAGAGGAGACGGTGGAAGCAGACACAAATAGCAGCATTCAAGAAGCATCTGGACAAATACATGAATGGGAAGAGAACAGAAGGATACAGATCCTGTAACGAAAGACAGTTTTAATATGGAAGGGCAAAAATTATCACCGTAGGCTTGGATCACCGAAGGGCCTGTTCCTATGCTGTACTGGTCTTCATTCTATGTTCTTTAGATCATACTCTCCAGTGCCACCAGGAATTTGTCTTCATTCAGTTGAGAAGTCTCAACTCAACCTGATCATTGGCAACTCTGCAGTCTCTATGTGATAGCATTAGTTCAGAACTGGGGAAATTGGATTGGATCTCCCTATTTCTTGCTTTGAGTACGGGGACTAGCAGAGAGAGGTAACAGTGATACGTGCTCATCGAGAGATAGAAACCCCACCATCGTCACTGTTAATGAGAAAGGCTTAATAATTAGCACTCCTCTTTCTCTCCAGAACCTTGGTTTGATTTTTGTTCCACTCCCTAACTTTCATTGATTTTCACTGCCTAGAAACAGCAGGCTCCCTTATTCCAACTACTGTTGGAAGCTTGCTCTGCATATGTAATGAATTCAGTCTCAACATGTAGACCAGTGCAATGGTGGAGTTAGAACAACAAATAAACATCATGCCTTGTACTGCCACTGGTGATGAATTAGCCGCAGAAGAGAACTTAGCCCTCCATGACAAGTCTCATACATCAAAATAGGCAACTTGAGTGAGCCATGATGTGGAGGAGCCGGGGTTGGACTGTGGCGGACAAAGTTAAAAATCACACAACACCAGGTCATTGTCCAACAGGTTTATTTGGAAGCACTAGCCTTCAGATTGCTGCTCCTTCATCAGGTAGCCATGGAGAATAAAGACCATAAGACATTGAATTTGTAACAAATGATTATAGTGTCAAGCAGCTGAAGTTATATATTGACCAAACCCGGATTGTTGTTAAACCTTTCATCTTTTAGAATGGGTTGCAGGTTTCAGTTCATTAATATGTAAATCCCAGAACTTCTTTTAAGTCATCTTTTAAGAGATAACTTAAGGTTTTAATACAAAAGATGACATCTCAGCTCAGACAATACATTAAAGATGTAAGGTTACAGTCTGTCTGTATCCCAATCTTGAGTCAGACTGTTTCTATTTCCAAAGTGGAATTTACAAAATATTATATGGATTGACTGACTGCATTGACTGCTATTGTTATAATTCCTATTTCCTATGGTCATATACTCCATGGCCACCTGACGAAGGAGCAGTGCTTTGAAAGCTAGTGCTTCCAAATAAACCTGTTGGACTATAACCTGGAGTTGTGTGATTTTTAACTTGAGTGAGATACCCGAAGCTGAAAGGGTTCCTGTAGAACTGATAACAATATGAGTGGGTACCTTTGGAAGATCAGAACTAGGTTTAGTTTCTTAACTGTATCAATGTCGTTTTGTTCAGGTGATTATACTGAGTTATATTCTGTAATCAGATCTTATTTCCTGAGGAACCAAGATAAAAAGCCAATCAATAGTGCAGGATGCCATCCAAGCAAAGAGGCTTGCTAGTGCCACTTGAGAGGTTTTAAATTAGTCTGGCAGTGAGGTGGGAAACAGAGCAATAGGTCAGCATGAGGAATGACAAGGTAGAGGTTGTCAGGTATGTCTAATAGGAAGAACATGCAGGGCCATGACCAAAGGTTAATGAACATCATGGGTATGAAGTGTATTTTTTTTGATGCAAGGAGTATATCAGGTAAAGCTGATGAGTTTGAAGCCTGGAATGTTACATGGATCTAAAATGTGACAGAAACTTGGTTGGGAAAAAAACTGAACTGGCAGGTCAACATTTCAGGGTTTTTAGGTATTTCACGCATAATGGAGAGGCATGTTAAAGGAGTGGGGGAGTTTCATTACTGATTTAGGAGAACATCATAGTTGTACAAAGAAAGGGAACATCTTGTAGCGCTCGTCCATATAGATAAAGCTCAAAAATGAGAAAGATGTAATCACTATGATAGGTTTAAAACATAAATCCGACAATAGCCAGTGGGTGATAGAGGAACAGATATGTAAGTGGATCATGGAGAGATGTAAAAGCAACAGAGTCATTATAGTAGATAATATTGGGACTTCCTTGGTCCAGGGGCTTAGATGCAGCAGAATCTGTTCGGTGCATCAAGGAGAGCTTGTTGAAGCAATATGCAGATAATCCAACGAGGGAAACATTCATACTTGACCTTGTATTGGGGAATGAGCCTGACTGAAGTTCCAGTGCATCAGCATTTTGAGAACAGTGATCAGAATTCTGTAAGTTTTAAGATTGTTATGAATAAGGATAAAATTGGTCCTCAGTTGAAAGTGCTAAATTGGGGGAAGGCAAATTACAACAGCATTAGATATGATCTCGAGAAGTTAGATTGGGGCCGGGGTGGGGGAGCTGTTTGAGGGTAAATCCACATTTTCTAAAAGCCAGTTGATTAGAGTTTAGGACCAGTATGTTCCTGTGAGGGATGAAAGGTAAGGATGAGCCTGGAAGACAGGACATATCAAAGGTTTTGTCAAAAAGAGAAAGGAATGATATAAAAGGTTTTGGAAACTAAAATCAGACAAGGTCCCTAAGCAGCATAAAGGAAACATGAGAGAACTTAAATATGGAATTAGGAGGGATAAAATGGCCCATAAAGTGCCATTGGCAATTAGGATTAAAGGCATTTTTTATGTATATTGGAAAGAAGAGGGTAACTAGGGAAAGGATAGCTCCAGTCAAGGATAATGGAGGGAGTATGATGCATGGAGCCAGTGAAAGTGGTGAGGTCTATACTGAGGCCTTCACATCAACAAGGAGAAGGATATGGATGATGAAGGAGGGGTACATTGATATTCTAGAACATGTTGACATTAAGAAGGAGGAGATGTTGGGCACCTTGAAAAACATTACAGTAGATCCCAGGACCTGATGGAATCTATCTCAGAATAGTCAGGGAGGTAAGACAAGAGATTGCAGGGGCCTTGACAGAGATCTTTGTATCTTCTTTAGCTACAGGTGAGATCCCAGAAGACTGGACAATAACCAATGTTAATCCTTTCTTGAAGAAGGGCAACAGGGATAATCCAGGAAATTACATCAGTGGCAGGACGATTATTGAAAAAGAGTCTTAGGGACAGGATTTAACTTGCATTTGGAAAATAATTGACTTATTAGGGATAATCAGGATGGTTTTGTACAGGGGAAATCTTATCTCACAAATTTGAGATTTTGAATAAGCGATGAAGATGAGTGTTGAGGATAGTGCAGTGGATGTAGTCTACATGGACATTACTAAAGCATTTAACAAGGGTCTTCATGGTCCAGCAGATTAAGTCACATGGGATGCATGGTGAATTGATATGCTGGGTACAAATTGGCTTAGTCACAGAAGACAGAGGGTCGTTGTGGAGGGGGTGTTTTTCTGACTGGGGATTTGTAACCAGTGGTATTCATTGAAGATCAGTGCTAGGAGCTGTTTGTAACATAAATAAATCAATTGAATGTAAATTTAGGTGATATAATTCCTAAGTTCGTAAATGATACAAAAGTTGGCAGCATTGTGGATACTGAGGGAGGCTGTCAAAGGATACAGCAGGATATAGGTCAGTTGAAAAGTTTGGTGGAGAAATTGCAGATGGAGTTTTATGTGGACAAATGTAAGGTGATGGATTTTGGGAGGTCAAATGGATAAAGAAATTATATAGTAAAAGTCTATAGCTCATGAAAGTGGCAACACAAGTAGATATGGTAGTAAAGAAGGTATATGGTATTCTTGTTCTTATTAGTTGGGGCATTCAGTATAAAAATCATTTTACTGTGTATAAAATTTTAATTAGCCCAGACCTATTTATTTATTTATTTAATTCATTTGTGGGATGTGGGTGTAGTTATCTGGCCAGCATTTATTGTGCATCCCTAGTTGTCCTTGATAAGTTGGTGGTGAGCTGCCTTCTTGAACTGCTGCAGTGTACCTGCTGTGGGTTGATCTACAATGCCCTTAGGGAGGGAAATCAGATGTGTGTAGTTCTGGTCACCAGAAGGAAGGATGTGGAAGCCTCAGTTGGAATGTACTCTTTATAAACTTGGATTATTTTCATTACAGCATTGGAGAGTAAGAGGTGATCTGATAGAATTATGCAGAATTACATGGATACAGTGGATAATCAGAATCTTTTCCATTCATTGTGGAAATGCCAAATACTAGAGGGCATAGGTTTGGGTGAGAGGGTGGAAGTTTAAAGGAGATGTGCAAGGCAAGGTTTTTAACACAGAGGTGGTTGGTGCCTAGACTGTGCTGCCAGGGAAGGTGGTAGAAGCAGATAAGATAGCAATGTTTAAAAGGTACTTAGACAGATAGACAAACAGGCAGGGAATAGTGGGACACAGGCCATGTGCTGGCAGATGTGACTAGTTTAGAATGGTATCATGTTTGACACAGCCATGGTGGGTTGAAAGGCTTGTTCCTGACCTGTGCCATTCTATGTTGTTGTTCTAGGTTATGAGATGTAATGAGCTTTTTGGATTTTTTTTGCTGAATGGGTTTTCAGAAATTATTGAACCACATTAACTACCAAACCCATCCTTATGGTGTTTCTCATGTCTGAATTCCACCCATTTTCACACACACCTTTCCTGGAACAACTCACCACTAAGCAGATACCCACCCAAACATTGACATCCTTTGCACCAGCACCATTTTTAAAAACCTATGTGCATGCAGATGAGCACTGGCATTGCGAAGCTGCAATGCTCACTGATGGACAGAATCAGAACATGTCAGATAAGGAGGAGATGGCACTGCGTTCTTTCAGCAGGGACATGGAAGTCCTGGTGGATCTGGGCCATAGGACTGGCAAAGGAGGTCATGTCACCATACCAGCCTGGTCTGAGATCACCACCTGGGTCATTGCTGCCTCCAGAGAGCTGGGGATGGCCAACAATGCAGGAAGAAGGACAATGACCCTCTTTGTTCTGTCACGAGAAGTGCAACATTCTTCTTTCTGCAACCTCTCTCTTTTTTCTCTGCTATCACATCCATCTCCCACCACTCTCTCTATCCTAGAGAACACCTTCCTTCTCCTGCTCTTATCTGCACCACCACCAACCACTGGCCCTCTCCACAACCTCCCACATCACTAAGGCTGCATGTCCTCTGTACTGCCTCCTCGGTGCTTCATTACACCTCATCACATTTCCCTCTGACTGAGAAATTCATTTCAATTCTTAAGAGTTATCTTTCCACTCTGAGGCTGTGCCCTTGGACCCTAGTCTCTCCTCCTCATGAAAATATCTTCTCCACGCCCACTCTATCCAGTCCTCTCAGTAAGCTGTAAGTTTCAACGAGATCCCCTCCCCTCATCATTCTAAACTCCATTGAGTGTAGACCCAGCATCTGCAACTGCTCCTCACATGACAAGCCATTCATCCCTGGGATCATTCTTGTAAACCTGCTCTGGACCCCTGCAAGGCCAACACTTCGATACTGGGACCAAAACTGCTCACAGTATTGCAAATATTGACCAGAAACTTAAACAGCCACAGCAATATATTTCTGTTCTTATATTCTAGACCTCTCAAATTGAATGTGAGCATTACATTTGCCTTCCTAACTGCCAGTTGAAACTTCATGTTAACTCAGACTCTAAGTCCTTTTGTGCTTTAGGTTTCTGAAGACTTTCCCCATTTGGAAAATAGCCTACAAATTATTCTTTCTTACCCATTTATTCACACTCTCTGCCTTCTGCTAGTCAGCTAATCCTCTATTCATGTCAGTATCTTGCCTCTAATAGCATGTCCTTATTTTAGCAGCCTCCTGTGCAACACCTTGTCAATTGTCTTCTGGAAATACAAATAAATCACATTTATTGGTTCACCTTTGTTTAATTTGTTTGTTACCTTTTCAAAGAATTCCAACAGACTTGTCAGGCATGACCTTCTCTTGACAAAGCTGTGCTGACTCCACCGTATTTTACCATGCACTTCCAAGTAGTCTGTACTTTCCTCCTTAATAATGGTTTTAAAAATCATATCAATGGGCAAGGTCAAGCTAACTGGCTTACAGTTTCCTATCGTCTGCCTCCCTCCCTTCTTAAATAGAGGTGTCGCATTAGCTATTTTCTGTTTCTCTGGAATCCTACCTGACTCCAGTGATTCCTGAAATAACATCACCAATATCGCCACAATCTCCCCAGCTATCTTCTTCAGAACTCTGGGGTGTAGTCCATCTGGTCCGGGAGGTTTATCCATCTTCATACTTTTTGAAGCTTCCCCAACACCTTGTCCTTAGAGATGCCCATTATACTCACCTCTGCCATCTGACTCTCTTGAAGTTCTGGCATGCTAATGATGTCTTCCATCGTGATGAAAAGTACCTATTCAATTCCTTCACTATTTCTTTGTTCCCATTACTACTTCTCCAGCCTCATTTTCCATCAGTCCAATGTGCACTTTTGCCCTTCTCTTCTGTCACATATTTCTAAAAACAGCTCTTACAAGCAAACTTACTCTTGAATTTCATCTTCTCCTTTTACTGAATTTTTAATTGTTCTTTGCAGGTTTTTAAAGGCTTCACACTAATCTTCATCATGTTGTAAACTTTTTCTTTTGCTTTTACACTGCTTTTGTTTTTTAACTTCCCTTGTCAGCCATGGTTGTCTTGTCCTCCCCTCAGTATGTTTCTTTTCTTTGCAATGAATTTCTGCTGTGCCTCCTGAATTACCCCTAGAAACTCCCACCATTGCTGCTCCACAGTATTCCCCATTTGGCTCCCTCTACAATCAACTCTGACCAGCTCCTCCCTCATGCCGTTGTAGTTACCTTTATTCAATTGTAGTACTGCCACAGCTGATTTAAGCTTTTCCCTCTCAAACTGCAGTGTGAATTCAATCACATTATGGTCACTGCCCCCTAGTGGTTCCTTCACCTAAAGCTCCCTTATCAAGTCTGCCTTATTACACATTGCCAAATCCAGAATTGCCTCTTCCTTAGTGGGATCTATCACAGGTTGCTCCGAAAAACTATGTTATAGGCACTCCATGAATTCCTTTTCTTAAGATTCACTACCAATCTGATTCCCCAGTCCATCTGCATATTGAAGTCCCCGATGATGATTGTAATAGTGCCTTTCTTACATGCCTTTTCTATTTCCGGATTTATTTTCTTCCCCATGTCCTGACTACTGCTAGGAGGCATATACACAATTCCCATCAGGATCTTTTCTTCTTTGCAGTTCCCCAACTCTGTCCACACAGATTCTATGCCTTCTAACTCTATATCACTTCTCGCTATCGATTTAATTTCATTTCTTACTAACAAGGCAATCCTGTCCCCTCTATCCATCCGCCTGTCTTTTTGACAGGATGTGTATCCTTGGATATTTACTTCCCAGACGTGAACTGCTTGTAGCCACGTTGCTGTGATACCCACACCATCATACTGCCAATTTAAATTTTTACTTAAGCATTTACCAAGCATTGTCTAATACATGTATTTATGGATAACACCCTCAGTCCAGCATTGACCCCCTGTCCCCTTCTCACAGTTTTATCCTATCTGCTGTGCTATCTAGACACAAGCACGACCCTGGCAATCCCCTGGACTAATATCAAAAGCTGTCTTTCACTTACAGTATTGGGAGTAATGTGTGTTGCCATGGCCCTCAGTCAGGGCCACTCCCTTAAGACTTTGAGATATAGTTAACTGTTTGTTGCACATGCAATATATTTGCTGTATAAGCTGCTAGCACACAGTGCAGGTATAAGGTTAATGTAGCAGTCTACTGTTCACAAGGTATGTGCTCCCTAAACTGAGGACTGCTTCACAGCAAGGCAACCTGCCTGTTTTTTTAATGACTGTGCTCACTGGCACAACAAGGCAATACAGAGATGATATGTGCTTGCATATAGGCCTAATGAGAACTAATAGGGCAAGCAAGCATCCCTGTACCTGGGCCAAAAAGTGTGGGCTGGTAAAGCACAGCAGGTCAGGCAGCAGCTAAGGAGCAGGAGAATCGACATTTTGGGCATAAGCCCTTCATCAGGAATGAGGTCATTCTCCAGCTCCTCGGATACTGCCAAATCAAAATTGATGCCATGTGGTTGAAGGGTCCCAAGGCAGAAGAGGAGGCATTCTTCCTCTAGGCATCGGGTGAGTAGGATTTGACAGTGGAGAAGGCCCAGGACTTGCATGTCCTTGGTAGATTGGGAGGGGATGTTGAAATGATTGGCATAGGGTGGTGGGGTTGTCTCAGACACAGCGCATAATCCACCGCAATTTCCTTGATCTATAATCAGACCCCACTACCAGAGATATATTTCCTTCCCCATCCCTATCTGCGTTCTGCAGAGATCATTTCCCCTGTGGCTTCCTTGTTAGGTCCATGCCCCCCAACAACCCACCCTCCACTCCCGGCACTTCCCCTTGCAGCCGCAAGAGGTGTAAAACATGCGCCCACACCTTCCCCTCCATTCAAGGCCCCCAAAGAAACCTTCCACATCCGGCAGAGATTTTCCTACACATCCAAACACCTAATCTACTGTGCCCATTGCTCTCAATGTGGTCTCCCAAGCTATCTTCCCCAACTAACACCCCCACCACCCCCCCACCTCCCAACATTCCTGACGAAGGGCCGAAATGTCAATTCTCCCGCTTCTCAGATACTGCCTGACCTGCTGTGCTTTTCTTGCACCACATTGTTCGCCTCTGATCTCCAGTCCTCACTTTCCCCTATCCCTGAGCACAAACTATCTCTATTGTAGCCTTTCATTTTAGTTGAGACTGTCCCCAGCAATGCAAGTCTGTGTTCCCAGAATGCACTGCCAATGAATAATAGAACTGCCAAGATGGTTGTGATGGATTGGCCGATATCAGATGCCAGTGTCCATGGAGGCAGAGTGCATGTAACTGGTGCTGTTGATCATGTCCTGGATTGTGGTTCAGTCAGAACCAACAAGGATTTTGTTCAGAGCAAGATGAATCCACTAGATACATGCTTTGGTTTCCTGGTATAGTTTTCTGACTTGTTTAACAAGTTTGGTAAGATGTGAGGCTGAATGCTAATGAGGCAATTTGTGGTGCTAACATTGTGTTTAAAAAGCGTTTATCTTCATCAATTACTATCTCATTGCTTCAAGCGAGAACCTCATCACACTGGTTGTGAAAGGTAGAGGGGATGGAGCAAGATGAGCTTGACAGGAGGCTTAGCTCTTTAGATTTTCCATCAGATTCTGCCACAAGTAGTCCTCATCGCTCAGACCCCTTTAATATCTGCCCCAAGTCTTTAAAGAACAGAAAGAAACAAGACGCTCATATTGCCATCAAAACATGTGGAGAAGATAACAAATGGAGTGGTTCAGCCATTGAATCGAAAGATGACTGAAAGTTTATGGACTAAGGGCATGCAGTCTGATGTACAGTGGAATCGTCATCAAAAAAGTGGACAGGGCTGGATGATGAGCACAGGGGGTTATTGATATGAAAAAGCAACAGAATGGTGAGAGAGGGCAGAGCCCTGGGGAACCCAGAGTTAATGGAAAAGAAGTCAGTGGATGAGTTATCGACTATAGTACAGATGGAGTAATTTCAGAGGAAATTGGATAGCCATGAATATAGCTTTTGTAGGATGCCCTATAATGGTAGCTTGTTCAGAAATACACGATGCAGGATAATGTCAAAGGGTTTGGAGGGCTTCCACCCAATGATAAATGGATGAAGCAGCAAATAAATTAAGGATGGAAATAACTAAAACACACATATGTATCATTGCATCGGTAAGTAATTTAATTTGTGAATTATAAGTCACATATAACATAGTTCTGAGGGCACATTTTTGACACTTTCTTGGCTAATGAGTAACAAACACAGCTCATGTCAGTATGTTATTCATTTCAGCAGCAATAAAGTGAACAAAGGTGTTTACATCTCATCAGTCTGAGCTGGAATGAAACCCAGATGAAAGGGCACTGGGTTATGCCACTCCATGCAGCTCTTTTGAGTTGGTTAAAAACTTCAGTGGCTGCCATACTTTAAACAGCAGACAAGAACAAAAGAACAAAAGCAACAGGACCAAAAAGATGCAGCAAATCCTCTCTGGAACAACTGCTGACAAAGAAGCAGAAATTTGGTATTAATGGAATGGTTTCAGCAGAGACTTATTCACAAGCTTGTGCAACAATTGCAACCTTCTCTAAGTGTTGTGCAAGTCATTGTCTTATTAGTAGCAATAAAGTTCATTCCAACCCTTACACCCAAATCACTAGATCTCTTCAAACCTCAGGAATCATTTTACAGAATCTTACAGAAGTACAGAAATCCAATCTAAGTGTATCTAGAATGTCACAGACTCATTGTAAATGAATGTTTCACAATAAGTACATTGAACAGAAGTAGTACAAAATCATTCACCATATATTTTGTGCCAAACATACACATTGAATTGTATGCATCCATAGAGGTATTGAATTGTATGCATTCAGAGAAGTATTGGAACTTGCATACTTTTGTAAGAAACACAGCATTCAATTCAGATTGCACAAATATCAAAAGAGACCAGAAAGCAGAATTTAAAAGAATTGTCTATTTTATTATGCACTATATCAAGAGCAGAGTGCTTTGTTTCCTACAACCTATGCTCATGAAGTTCAGTTATAGCAATTGATGAAAAAAGTTATGTTATCCTTCTGATGTACGATGTTGCTAGGCATGGAAAGAAACATTTCTAAGATAAAAATATGATGCTGATATGACTGCAATAAAAATATTCTTTCCTGAAAGTACACAGAAGATCAGGCAACACATATTGAAAGAACAGATAATTTAATATTGCATCTCAATGTTTAAATCTTTAATCAGGCTTCAACTCTTTTTACAGAAATGAAATAACATTAATCAAATTTGTAAATGACATTAGTTGTGAGTACGACCATGGTGCTTCATCACGTTAGCCCCCTTTGACTCTTTACAGACTTTCAAATTAAAATGCACCTCTTTTACCCATACCTCTCTTCCATTTATCAGTTAATCTGCTGACTCTGTTACCTTACCAAGACCTAGTCTTGGTTTCTCTCTTATTCATTGCAACGGTACTTGTAGTAATGACTTCTCTTCATAACCCTCCACTATGACCTCCAAGTGTCCAGAAATCTGTCCTTAGCCATCTGCTCTTCTTCATATACTTGCTATCTTGTTGTGATGTTATAAATAAAACCAAAATCAGCTTTTCACAGGTACATTAACAACACACAGAAGTCAACCATTTCATAAGATCCTTTTTCAATGTCAGAAGGCTTGACTTACATTTCATCTTGGATCAGACATAAGCGTTGAAAATATTAATGCCGCTCTGATAGATTGCATCATTAATGTATCTCCACCAATTCCATCCCCCTATCACCCCATTGTCTCAAGCTGAATCAGACTGGTTACAATGTCACTATGCCATTAAACTCAAACATGAGCTGTTGGTTCAAGGTCATTGTAAGTAAATGCCAATTTTCACCTAAGTAACATCATCTTATTCCATATCCTTAGCCAATCTACCAGGAGAAAGTGAGGACTGCAGATGCTGAGGATCAGAGTCAAGAGTGTGGTGCTGGAAAGACACAGCAGGTCAGGCAGCATCCAAGGAGCAGGAGAATCGATGTTTCGGCCATAAGCCCTTCATCAGGATCAACCTACCAGTCACCTTTATTCTATACATTTACAACCTCCAGAACTGACTATTACTACCTGGCCCTAGCTGGCATACCACTCTGCACCCTCCATAAATATCAACTCATCTAAAATCCTGCAGCCAATATCTGCTTAGAGTTGTTTCACAACATAGTGCACAGTGCCATGCCTTCTTATATTGGAGATTTGTGGTTCATCATCAAACCTTTGGGGTGGCATGGTGATTCAGTGGTTAGCACTACTACCTCACAGCACCAGGATCCCAGGTTCAATTCCAGCCTTGGGTGACTGTCTGTATGGAGTTTGCACATTCTCCCCATGTCTGCATGGGTTTGCTCTGGTTTTGTCCCACAGTCCAGTGGTGGGCAAGACTGGCAGCTTAATGTTCCAAGATACAAATGCTACAGGGAGGAGGGGGAGTGGCATTTTTGATAAGGGATAGCATTACAGCTGTGCTGAGGAAGGATATTCCCGGAAATACATCCAGGGAAGTTATTTGGGTGGAACTGAGATATAAGAAAGGGATGATCACCTTATTGGGATTGTATTATAGACCCCCTAATAGTCAGAAGGAAATTGAGAAACAAACTTGTAAGGAGATCTCTGCTATCTGTAAGAATAATAGGGTGGTTATGGTCGGGGATTTTAACTTTCCAAACATCAGCTAGGACTGCCATAGTGTTAAGGGTTTAGATGGAGAGGAATTTGTTAAGTATGCACAAGACAATTTTCTGATTCAGAATGTGGATGTACCTACTAGAGAAGGTGCAAAACTTGGCCTACTCTTGGGAAATAAGGCAGGGAAGGTGACCGAGGTGTCAGTGGGGGAGCACTTTGTGGCCAGCGACCATAATTCTATTAGATTTAAAATACTGATGGAAAAGGATAGACC
>NC_057710.1:47155476-47180103 GCF_004010195.1 Chiloscyllium plagiosum | reverse complement strand
TTGGATGGGTATATGAATAGGAAGGGTTTGGAGGGATATGGGCCGGGTGCTGGCAGGTGGGACTAGATTGGGTTGGGATATCTGGTCAACGTGGACAGGTTGGACCGAAGGGTCTGTTTCCATGCTATACATCTCTATGACTCTATGACTATGTGCAGGTTAGGTCAATTGACCATGCTAAATTGTCCATAGTGTTAGGTGCATTAGTCAGAGGGAAATCGGTCTGGTTGGGTTACTTTTCAGAGGGTCGGTGTGTACCTAAGTGCAGTGAAAAGTTTTTTGTTTTGCAAACAGTACAGGCAGATCATAACAAACAAGGACATATAGATCATAGGATGCTTAGACAGAGTGAAGCATATATGGTTATGACTACACAGAAGGTGCACAAAAGCAAGGTCAACATTAGATTGAAATTAGAGAGGTCCATTCAGCAGTCTAATAACAGCAGGGAAGAAACTGTTCTTGAACCTGTTGGTGCATATGTTTAAGCTTCTGTATCCTTTGCCTGATGGAAGAAGTTGGAAGAGAACATTACCAGTGTGGGACAGGTCTGTGATGATGTTGGCAGCGTGCCCATGGAAATGAAAAGTGTAAATAGAGTTCATGGTTGGGGAGGTTGGCCTCCATGATGGTTGTGCATACAACTTTCTGTAGTTTCTTATGGTCCTGGGCACAGCAGTTGCCATACCAAATGGTTATGCACTCTGATAGAATGCTTCCTCTGATGTATCTGTAAGGGTCCTTATGGACATGCCAAATTTCCTGAGCTGCCCAAGGAAGAACAGGCGTTGTTGTTCCTTCTTGACTGTCCCATCTATGTGGGAGGTCCAGGACAGATTGTTAGTTATCATCACTCCTGGCACTCATCTACAGGCCCCCTAACAGTAGCTATGTGGTGGGACAGATTATAAATTAGTCAATAATGAGTGCATGAGAAAAAGCAATGAATTAATAATTGGTGACTTTAATCTTAATGTCGATTGAGAAAGTTGGATTGACAGTAGTAGCCACAAGAAATTGGACAGATTTTGGGGAGTCAGGAGTTGAGTTACTCTCTGCAGTATTCCTAGCCCCAATTTGCTCTTGTAGCCATTATATTTCTACAGTTAGTCCAACTCAGTTTCAGATCAATGGCAAGTCCCTGGATGCTGATTGCTTGGAATTCAGCGAAGGTAAAGGTAATGTTTAAATGTCAAGGGGCAATGGTCAGATTGTCTCCTTTAGGCGATGGTCCTTGTCTGGTGTTTATATGACTGTAATTTTACTTTATTTTGACTTATTGTCCAAAGGAAACCTGATGGATCTTAATACATCCTTGTCCAGATTTGGCTGAGTATAATTTTAAATTGCAGATGAAAATGTACTGGTTTCTGATTAAAAGATCAAGGCTGAGCTTTTTTACATTTTTAATTGACTCAGGGGATGTGGGCGTCGCTGGCTGACCAGCAATTATTGCGAGTCCCTAGTTGCCCTTGGAAAGGTGGGAATGAACTGCTTTCTTTAATTGCTGCAGTCCACATGTTGTAGGTGTAGCCACACTCTCTCTCCCTTAGGGAGGGAATTCCAGGATTTTGACCCAGTGGCAGTGAAGGAATGGTGGTATATTTCCAAGGCAGGATGGTGAGTGGCTTGGAGAGGAACTTGAAGGTGATGATGTTCCCACGTATCTGCTGCCTTTGACCTTCCAGATGGAAGTGGCTGTGGGTTTGGAAGGTGTTGGCTGAGGAATTTTAGTAAATTTCTGCAGTGTATCTTGTAGGTAGCACACACCACTGCTGCAGAGCGTCAGTGGTGAAGGGAGTTGATGTTTGTGGATGTGATTCCAATCAAGTGGGTTACTTTGTCCTGGGTGTTGCCAAGTTTCTTAGTGCTGTTGGAGCTGAATTCATCCAGGCAAGCTACGTAGTAACTAGCCTGAGGCAGGGGCAGTGGTTTCCTCATCAGACCAAAACCATCAGAAGCTAGATCAAGAATTAAAAGAGACTCAGGTATGTTATCGATACTAAGTTTGGGAGCTACAATTTCTTCAGCCTCAGGCACCACCAGCAGGTGAGCTTGTAAAACTGGACTCCCATGAAGGGCCTCTTGGTTCCATGATCAGTCAAATAAACACTAGTAGCTTGGTCTGATTTCAGCAAGATTTAACAATTTATTAAGACACTGGGCATAGGTTATCCAGCAACACAGCGGTTAAGCACCTGTGTGTACTCTGGAAAAGCTGCTCACAATTTTAAAACACAGACAACCTTTATAGGTCTCTTAACAAACAGAACAGCCTTAATTGCAAAATTAATCCAATAAAATGTAATGATATGACAAATAGACATAAAATTAAGCCAATGATGTTTCCTGGGAATTGACTTGTTTTGTGCTTCTTTATCTCTGGGACACCTGGTTTCCAAGTTCACTTAGGATACTTTAATAATGTCATATCTTACTTAGTTAATTTATACTATGAACAGGGCATTGTTTGCTAATCTCTTTCAATTAGTTCAGGAATGCAGTTTTCAGCAGAGTTAGATGCCATTGCTCCTAGAAACCATTTTGTTATGTTATTTTAAGTTACTTGCATTAAGAAGCCATTTTGTAGTTAGTAAAAGCATGCATTAAATGGTTGCTCCTGGCAACAGCCTAAATCTCGATTTTAGATCCTCAAGCTCACCAGTACTGCCCTCAGAGCAACTATCTCTTCTGCAGGATAAAAGCAAGGGAATATAATTTTAAAAGTAATATTAGGCCATTGAGGAGTATTTGTAGTGGAAATTAAGATCTCTCTTCCCAAGGGTTGTAAACATTATCATGGCACATCTCTGATCTTTGGACACGATACCACATTGACACGATGTCAATGCTGCTGCAAGGACATTTGCACGTATAAGCCAACACCATAAAACTTCATAGGTTCTGGAATTAATGTCAAGGGTTCACAGGGCAATCCCTTCCCGACTGTATACTATTGGCGCATCACCTCTGGTGAGCCAGTCGTGTTGGTGAAATAGGATACTTGCAGGACTGGTGGTGGTGGTACCTGAGACATTGATCGCAAGGCATGATTCTGAAAGTAAGACAAATTCAGATTTGTTGTTTGACTATTCCATGGAACAATTTTGGCAAAAAGCTCCATGTATTAGTAAGGAGGACTTTGCAGGACTGACAAGGCTGCCTTTGCCACTTTTGTTTCCACTGACTGGTTTATTATCTGGTAGTCTATCCACAGTTAGGGTTAGGGTGAAGTTGTTTCAACTTCACTGCATTCAGTACAGTTGACAGGGCCTCAGCCTGAATTCCTATGGCACTGGAAGCTGACTATATGTTGCTGTGAACTTGGCATTACCATATAGTCCAAAGAAGGCTAGAATGACAGATTTTCTTCCTTGTTAGGAAATGAATGAACCAGATGTGCAGATCAACACATTGTCATCATTTGGTTGCTTTTAATTCCAATGGTGGAGGTGATGGGTAGAGGTTGTGGTGATGCTCCTGGGTACAAAGACTAAAGTGCTCTCTGATTGCCTTTTAAGCAAGGCATCCAGACGTTGGATCCTGCAAGATCCCAGCAGACTTCAGAACTTTCAATACATTAAATTTGTCATTTTACCCAGGCATGAACATACAATTAATTGGGAAACATACAACTACAAAGTATCCTGCCAGCACACACAAGTCCCTTCCATTTTAATTTTATTTGATCCATTCATGAGGTATGGGCATTGCTGGCCAGGCCAGCTTCATTGCCCATTCCTAACTCTCCTTGAGAAAGTTAAGAGTCAAACACATTGCTGTGGGTCTGAAGTCTCAGGTAGAAAGACCAGGTAATGATGGCTGGTTCTTCCTGAAAGGGCAATAGTGAACAGGTTGGGTTTTTCCTGATAATCAACAACAATTTCATGATCATCATTAGACTCTTCATTCCAGATTTCTTTTATTGAATTCAAATTCAGCCATCTGCAGTGGTGGTATATGAACATGGGTCCCCAGAATATTACCTGAGTCTCTGGATTAATAGTCTAATGGTAATACCACTAGGCCATTCCCTCCCCGAAATATTGCATCTATACGTTATTTCAAAAAAAGGAAAATTCCACCCAAGTTTCCTATTGAAAGAAACTTATATTTTAAACTACAGAGAAGGATTTTACCTATCAAAGATCAAATTCTCTACAGAAATAGTTATTACAAGCAGTCGACAGTTACTTACAGATGAAAATGGATTTTATATCTCCATTCTGCCAAGAAGTAACTGAAAGAGTCGATCTCCAGGTACTTATCTCAATCTCTAGAGTTCCTTAAATATACCACCAGCAGTAAAACCACTTTATGATTGCATTTCTTCCTTGGTATGTCAATGTAAATCATCTGGAACCCTTAGAGAGCTGCAGAATGTGTCTCGTCAACTAGAAACTATTTTACTCCTAAATATGGCTGTGGTCAATTACAAAATTAAGCAGTCTCCTCCCTATGCTGACCATACACAACTTCTGCTGGCTGTCTGTGACATTCACTGATTTATAGGAAAGTTTGTAACCTGATCACAAATGGACTGGAGAAAGAAGGTTGCCCTCTTCCCCAAAGCAATGTGAAACACATTTGATCTTGCATCCAAGCAGAAATGGTGATGAGCTTTCCTTGGCCCTTGTTTCCTCTCACCTTAGAAATAAGTAGTTAATTTCCAGCACAACTGTTAATTAGACAATATTTACAACACTTTTTTGGGACTTTGCGAGACTCAGGCTTTACTCATAAACTCAGAGACTGCTGTCATTGCAACCAGGAATAAATACTTTGAATTGTCATCTCAATAAAACAATCAAAGGTTTCTTTGATCAGCCAACTTTGCTGTCAAGAGGATTGCAGGACCTTACGAATATAAGATATAGGAGTCTGATTGAAACTTACAGAATACTGAGAGACCTGGATAGAATGGATGTGGAGAAGATGTTTCCAATACTGGGGTAGGTTAGAACCCAGGGCACAGCCTTAGAGTGAAGGAACGACCATTCAGAACTGACATGAGGAGGAATTTCTTCAGCCAGAAGATGGTGATGTTGTTGAATTCATTGTCCCAGAGGGCTGTGGAGGCGAAGTCGTTGAGTGTATTTAAGACAGAGATAGACAGGTTTTTGATTAGTAAGGGTGATATGCAGGAGACTGGAGTTGAGAAACATATCAACCATGATCGAATGGTGGAGCAGACTTGCTGGGCCAACTTGCCTAATTTTAGATTACAATAGATTAAGTCTGCTCCACTATTCGATCATAGTTGATATGTTTCTCAACCCCAGTCTCCTGCATACCACACTTACTCTTTGATCCTCTTACTAATCAAAAACCTATCTATCTCTGACTTAAATACACTCAATGGCTGCACCTCCACAGCCCTCTGGGACAATGAGTTCAACAATACCATTATCCTCTGGCTGAAGAAATTCCTCTTCATGTCAGCTCTAAATGGTCGTTCCTTCACTCTAAGGCTGTACCCTTGGGTCCTAATCTGCCCCAGTAGCAGAAACATCTTCTCCACATCTACTCTATCCAGGTCACTCAGTATTCTGGAAGTTTCAATCAGACCCCGCCTCATCCTTCTAAATTCCATTGAGTACAGACCCAAAGTCCTCAACAGCTTCTCATATGAGAACCCCTTCATCCCCAGGATAGCAGGGCAGCTTAATGGTTTGCGCTGCTGCCTCACAGCGCCAGTAATCCGGGTTTGATTCCAACCTCAGGGTGACTGTCTGTGTGGAGTTTGCACATGCTCCCCGTGTCTGTGTGGGTTTCCTCTGGGTGCTCTGATTTCCTCCCACAATCCAATGATGTGCAGATTAGGTGAATTGGCTACGCGAAATTGCCTATAGTGTTCAGGGATGTGTAGGTTAGGTGCATTAGTCAGAGTAAATGATGTGCAATAGGTAGGGGAATGTGTCTGGGCAGGTTACTATTTGGTGTGGGGTGGGGGGGGCGGCGTTGGTGTGGACTTGTTGGACCAAATGGCCTGGCTCCACACTGTAAGGATTTGATGATTCTATAATGATGAAGCAATGCTAGTTCAATGCTATTTTACCATGCACTTCCAAGTAATCCGCAATCTACTTGTAACCTTCATGTTGTTCCATCATAACCAGCTCCAGGCACAATTTGGCAGCTATGTCCTACTCAATCCATAATTGTGCAGCCAAGCCCACTCTGGGTGGTGGACATTGAAACCATCCATGTCGGAACAGTCCCTGTTTTCACCCACCAGGGCAAGAATCCTTTCATTCAAAGGGGTGAGGACACAGATGTAAAACAATTATGCTTCATTTACATTAAAATTAAAACTCCATCACCCGAACATAAAAATCTTATCATTCTCATAATTGTAATAATCAACAGAGGAAAGTTTGAAATAATGTCATGTACCATTTCAATAAACCACAAGAACCACAAGCTGAAAACTGCAAATATATTTCCATCTCATAGACAATAGCCTAAGATAGAATTTTTGCACTGATAAAGAGGTTTTTCATCTCAGCAAAAATGATATGAAGTTCAAATCTAAAGTAAATCCCGCAAACCTTGCCCTAACATTTTTTGGGGCTGGTTGTGATTTGCAGACCCATGACTTACAGAGGCAATTGCACATGTTAAAGCACAGGTGCCTTTTGTCAGATCTGATTTTCACTTGTGATATGCACATTACAAGATTTGTTTGCTTGAGCTCTGGTAGGGAGTGTCCAAACATAGCAGACTTCTTTGGAGGTGGGGGGGGAATACTATATTGGAGAAGTATGATCCCATGACAACTTTGGGACAAGTCAGGTCTCCTTCGGGAGAGGCAGGTTGCCCAGGGTCATGTCCTTCAGATTGGAGAAAGTAGATGTGAATATGTATAAAAAGTGGAAAAGCTCATTGTAATTGTCAAATCATTGAGCCTGTCAAACAGATCTATATGATGTCAAGGCATTTAAAACATCAGCCCTTTAAAATTTGAAAATACCTCTCTGCTGTTTCACACTGTCCATGTGAGTTTTTGTTAAAGGCTAAGCCATATGATTGATTTCAGAAACCGTTATTATTATCTTGGGACCCTTCCAGTTCACCATTTGAAATTGATGTCCTTATAAAGTCTTTGAAGTCAGACTATGAATAGAAATATCCATTTTAGACGGGATTAAAGGAATTTCAATTTGATGACATGGTAGCTTGTTAGAGAGGTATGGTGCCATTTCAATAAGGACACATGATAACTTTGACAGCGATCCCTGCCTGTGTGCCTGCCACTGGTGCTCCTCCTTGTGCAGCTGCACCAAGTCTCTTACCACCAAGACCACTGGGGCTTCTCCTGCGTGAACTGCGCAGGTGCCTGTTCTCTGGTAGTCCTCCAACTCTCAACATCCTGAGGTGTTTCTCCCTCATGGTGCCTGGTGCTGCAGCTGTGTGACCTGAGTGAGGAAGCTTAGAGATCCCAATGAGAGGTTGTTATCCATGGTGCTGCAGGAGTGGGCTCCGGGAGACAGTGCAGATGATGAATCCTTCAACACATCTCCATGATGACCCAGTGAGATCCAGGAACTCTTCTCGTTCAGAGACAGACATGCTCTTAGGAGGATCAACCTATTTGTAACATATAAGAGGCAGAAAACGTTAACAGTCACTGGTTGGTCATGGTGTTAAATGCCTTATTAATGTGAGTCTTGAAGGGGAATAACAAATTTACTCATTCGAGTGTCAGGACAATGATATGTCTGCATTCCACAGGAATGGTTTCTGTTTCCACCCACCAGGGTAAGAATCCTTTCCTCAGAAGTGGTGAAGGTATAGGTGTCCAGCATCACTATCTCTCCTTTCAGCATCACTTCGCACTGTTATGTTGGTTTCTTGTGTAATGGCATAAAGGGGCTAAATGTATAAGGTGCAAATTGGTAGCATGGCTGTTAATGCTAGAACATGTGGGGGAAAGGTGTTCTGAGGCAACACAGAGGTTATGCAAGGTTAGTAATGTGAGACGATGGGGATAACAAGAGCAAATGAGGGAAGGGGTAACATGCAACAGAAAGAGTGTCAGAGCATAAGAATTATGGTGGGTGCTGATAAGTGTAAGTAGAAGAGAACAGAGTATTTTACTTTCCATGGTGAAGCAGAGAAGATCATTGACCTTCTTCCCACACTGTCGCCCAGTCCTCCTCACCCTGGAGAAGGCGCTGATCTAGACGGTGATCTCCAACCAGGCTGGCATAGTGTGTTGGAGATAGTGAGGACTGCAGATGCTAGAAAGTCAGAGTTGATGAAGTGTGGAGCTAGAAAAAGCACAACAGGTCAAGCAGCATCAGAGGAGCAGGAGAGTTGATGTTTCAGGTCAGCAACTTTCATCAGTCCACCAAACATTGATTCACCTGCTCTTCTGCTGCTGCTTGACCTGTTATGCTTTTTTCAGCTTCACACTTCATCAACTCTGACATAGTGTGTTGACATCGTCTCCTCTGCTGGTCCTTTGGGAAAACACCACATCCACAAGTACCACTGGGTTCCTCTCTGAGAAGCATAGAGCCAGCTTTCTCTTCTCTGTCATCTCTCCTGATGCCTAACACAGTCGAGCAGCCTGGCTTGCAAATGGAGCATTAGGCTTCATAAAAATGTTGTGGCCTCAGGGAAAGCTGTTCTAACAGAGGGCTCCTGCTGATAGGAGGGCTCTTCTGTGAACATGCAGGGTAAGATAGAGCAGAAATAAGGCATGATTCTCACTGCGTTGGCTCAACCAGTCAACAAACCAACAAGTTAAAAAGAAACATTGAGAAAACTCATTTGGCCTCATGTCAAAAAATTCAACATGACTCACATGTAGTTAAAAAATGGTAATATTCTGCCTTTGTGTTATCCATTCTTTTGACTGGCTTGAGAGCTAGTCTTCTACATTCTCCAATACAAAATGGGTGTTCTTTTATGCTGCATTTTTAAAATTTCAACCAGTCATGCTTCTCTTCTATTGTTGTTTCTTGGTAACTTTTGTTTCATGGAGAAAGAGGGCGTCACTGGCTGGCCAGCATTTATTGCCCAGAGGGCAGTTAAGAGTCAACCACATTACCACAAGTCTAAAGTCACATGTAAAGGACATCAGTGAAACAGATGGGTTTTTCCAACCATTGACGATGGATTCATGGTCGTCATTAGACTCTTAATTCCAGAGATTTATTGAATTCAAATTCCACCATCTGCTGTGGAGGGTTTCAAACCCAAATGTCCAGAACATTACCTGGGTTTCTGGATTAACAGTCTTGCAATAATACCACTAGGCCATTGTCACCCCCTAACTATCACTTTATGAGAGTCATTTGATTTAATGCCAATTTACTTCCAATGATGCTCTGCAACAAGCACTGATGCACATTTTCATAGCTTGTCAAGTTTAGTTTCACACTGCCCTGATTTTTCATGTTCTCAATAGGCTATCTGACCACATTAGTTATGATAACCGTTTCAGCTCCAATCATACTAAGTTAAAAAAATTAATCTCAAATGCAACAGTAGAAGCAACCTCCACTGTAACACTACTGCTGTCTGTGGCATCATCCATTACAGACAAAAATCAAGTAATGGTTCAATATTGTCGCTTAACTCACATCTACACTTGAGTTCCAATGTAGTAAAGTTTAACTCTCAAAGGAGCAGTTCCGTGTCAAAGTAAGGATTTTGCTTTAATGCCCAATAATTTCAATAAGAATGTATTCAGTGTCTCTTACCATACAACTTACAACATAAATGTTCTGTTACAAACATATAAGACCACTTTGCATTTCAAGTGTTTTGGAGTCATAGAGTTATAGAGATATACAGCATGGAAACAGACCCTTCAGTCCAACCTATCCATTGCAACCTAAATCCTAGATAAATCTAATCCCATTTGCCAACATTTGGCCCATACACCTCTAAACCTTTCCTATTCAAATACCCATTAAGATGCCTTTTAAATGTTATAATTGTATCAGCCTCCACTACTTTCTTTAGGAGCTCATTCCATACATGCACTACCCTCTGCATGAAACAGTTGCATTTTAAGTCCCTATTAAATCTTTTCCCCCTCACCTTAAACCTATACCCTATAGTTTTGGTCTCCTTGTCCAAAGACCTTATCTATTTACCCTATTCATGCCCCTCATTATTTTATAAACTTTTAAAAGTTCACCCCTCAACTCTGTTGCTCCATGGAAAACAGCCCCAGCCTATTCAGCCTCTCCCTCTACCTAAAACCCTCCAACCCTGGCAACATTCTTGTAAACCTTTTCTGAAAACTTCCAAGTTTCACAACATCCTTCCAATAGGAGGGACACCAGAACTGCACTCAATATTCCAGAAGTGGCCTAAACAAGGTCCTGTTCAGCCACAACTGACATCCCAACCCCCGTACTCAATGCACTGACCAATATAGGCAATCATACCAAATGTCTTCTTCACTACCTTGGTGAAAGTGAGGACTGCAGGTGCTGGAAACCAGAGTTTAGATTAGAGTGGTTTTGGAAAAGCACAGCAGGTTAGGCAGCATCTGAGGAGCAGGAAAATCGACATTTCGATTACCTTGTCTATCTGCAATTCCACTTTCAAGGAACTATGAACCTGCACTCCAAGGTCTCTGTTTTATTATTCTTCAATCATTGGTTTCCTTCAGTAACTCAATCCACCGAGAATGATAACTTGGTTACTATTGGAAAGAACAAGTATTAAATATTGCATGGGCAGATATGAAGTCAAATGCTAATCTTAATGTGACCACAACTTGCAGTAGCATAAAATTGTCAGGTGCATATCTGCAGATGTTATACTTAAATAGTGAAATTCTAATCTCTGTTATTCCACTATAATGAGTTGCTCAACTATGTTAAGATACTTCCTCACAGAAAGGAAGAGTAACCCTTAAGAATTTACCTTATTACCCGTTAGAATGCAAACAGAACACTGTGAACAGGTAATCTGTCTGCTATCTTTTCCAGACCTGATGCATGGTGAATAAATTGAAAGGAATAAATGAAGAACAAAAATAAAAGTATTTTAGAAGATAATAAAGAATTTCATAAACGTTATTCCTCATAAGCTGTGTAATGCAACAATTCAAAATGTTACATTTACTCACATGTGCACTTAACTGTACTGAAAGTTAAAGAAAAAAATAAAGTCAAAACCTTCATCAAAGTCAGAAATGCAAAGTTGTGGCTACAAATTTCATCTGCCAAAGGGCATAAAAGCAGACCTTAGTTTTTGAACTATCAGTCATTATGGGTTGCCACCATAAAGGCATAAATCAGGAAGAGATAATCATGAATGTTCTTTATCTGTCTTCTTTTTGTTTGAAATTTCATTCAGACCATATATGTGAATAGAGTCTGCATTATCCACTTAATCTTGACATCCAATCAGTCTTTGCTCCCATTGGATCATGGTATAGATTGTAGGGTTGACATTGCGCACTGAGAAAAAGAAAACACAGTCAAACAAAGAGATCCTCATACCCTCACCATGATTATCTAAGACTATTGTAACAGAAAAAGTTTCATTGATCAGCACTGGAGTGGTCATTCTAGTATCCAATGGCTACACAGTTAGAACTATTTTAATGCATAGTTTGATTGAAAGCACCCACTGTTATGTTTACTGAGCTTGGACAGGCATTATATAAAGAAAGTTACATATAGTTTAAAAAAGAAAATGTGCAGACAAAGTTTATGCTTACAAGCCAAAACATTTTTGACAGTAATCCTCTGCAAATATAATTGCTTGGTATAAATACATATGAACAGTTTACATTGCATCATGATGATGGATCAGAACCCTAACATACCATGAGTACTGTTAACATCTTGCTCCTAAATTATTTAGTCATTAGTCATATAGCATGGAAACAGGCCCTGCAGTCCAACCAGTCCTGCCAACCATGTTGCCAAATTAAACTAGTCCTACTTGCCTGCACTTGGCCCATATCTCTCCAAACTTTCCTATTCATGAAATTATCCAAATGTCTTTTAAATGTTATATCTGTACCTGCATCCACCACTTCCGCTGGTAGTGCATTCCACACATGAACCACTCTCTGTGTAAAATGTCGCTCCCTGTGTCCTTTTTATAACTTTCTCCTCTCATCTTAAAACTATGTCCCCTGGTTTTGAACCCACCCAGCCTGGGGAAAAGTCTCTTACTATTCACTGTATCTATGGCCCTCACGATTTTATAGACCTCTAAAAGGTCAGCCTTCAATCTCCTGCAGTCCAGTTAAAAAAGTCCCAGCCTATTTTTATAATGCAAACTCTCCATTCCTGGCAACATCCTGGTAAATCTTTTCTGAAGCATCTCCAACTTAGTAATATCTTTCCTACAGCAGGGTGACCAGAACTACACACAGTACTCCAGGAAAGACCTCACCAGTAATCTTTGTAAAAGAAATGGATCTGGGTGGGATGCTATTAGGAGCATTGATATGGACATGATAGGCCGAATGGTCTATTTCCACACTGGAGAGATTCTGTAATTCTAAGTCTGTTACAGCCAAAATAAATGTACATTCAGTTGGTGTCTAGCGAAGTCCTATATGGGAACTAGTATAATGCCCCAACTATAGACCATCAGACTTACTTCAAAAAGAGAGAGAATTGTTAGAGAACAAGAAGTTGGGGCATCTGTCCATCCCTTACTTTCCGCAAAAAGCCACCTTTCACAGAATGTTTGTGTTTCAACCTTTCAGACATATACAAAGCAAGAATAGTCTAGATGTCTTAATGAGCTGACATCCTCATGTGTGACCTCATGTAATGATAGACATGGTTCCAAGAATAGGCATTTAAGCATCTTAACACTGCAGCTAAAAGAAAAGACTCTCAGTCTAAGTGCTGTCAGTCAGCCACTGCTGAAAAGAATCAGGAAAAGTGCTCCAATCAACATACAAATCCAAGATTCTCAAAATTGTCCATTCAACATTGACCTCAACATTAATATAATAGTAAGATCCAATACAACAGATGTAACATTCAACTAAACAGCCTTCACATCAATTCAGAGACTGATGCTTTTTTTTTGAACTTCTATCTTTTTGTACTCACCTTTTACTCCAAGTCTGGTTGTCTGTATGTTGCAATTCTTCTCACATAAAAAAACTCAGTTTTTTGCTAATTCAAGGAAGCCTCAATAAACTGGCTTGTTTTAAAAGATTTGGTTCTGGGAGAAAAATATCAGCAGGGAAAAGATTCTTCTAAACTAACATAGCCGCAACCAACTGAAAGGGTAGTTGAATAATACAGTGGAGCCAGTTCACCAGGGAGCCTAACGGATTGTGATATCCCATCTGGAACTGTAGCAAATTGGGGAATCTCACCAAGAGTCTGCTCAAAACAACTGATATATATATTCACAAATATTTATCAACATAGGCACTTGGGCAAGATACTGATTAAGAATTTAGAACCTACGCTGTTACACATTGTCACGGATTCAATGTGAGTGAACTCCTGTTGTGTTTCTTCCATTTGAATATCAGAACTATAGTGATTGTAATGAAATCTGCTGGGTGGACCTCAGAGAATATGAGTTCTTTGACTGAAGCTGTTAATCTGGTCCAATCAGGGAGCCTTCGCTGACAGACATAAACAAGAGTGTGGGGACCTGTTGTTTCACTGGCTGGTTACAGCCTGTGTGTTACTCTTTTCTTTCACTTTAACAAATAAAAATATAAACAGGAGTGTCAGACATTCTGTTCACTCTGAAAGCTGCCTCTGAGGGATCTATATCAGTCAAGTATATGATGCTGGAAAAGCACAGCAGGTCAGACAGCATCTGAGGAGCAGGAGAATCAACATTTCAGGCAAGATCTCTTCATCAGGAATGAGGCTGTTACTAGGTTGGAGAGAGGGTGGAGAGGATAGGTGGGAATGAAGATGGACAGGTAGGGCAGCAGTGCCAAGTTGGAAGATTGGAACTGGGGTAAGGTGGGGGGAGGGGAAATGAGGAAACTGGTGAAATCCACATTGATGCCATGGGGTTGGAGGGTCCCAAGGTGGAAGATGAGAGGAAGAACCTCCAGGCATCGGTGGTAAGGGAGTGTTGATGGAGGAGGCCGAGGACTTGCATGTCTTTGGTGGATTGGGAGGGGGAGTTGAAATGTTCAGCCACAGGGGGCAGTGGGATTGGTTGACGCTGGTGTCCCAGAGATGTTCTCTGAAGCACTCTGCGAGTAGGCATCCTTGGGAGCAACAGATACAGTAAATGTATGGAGGTGTAGCTGAAACTTTGATGGATGTAGAAGGCTCTTTGGGGCCTTGGATGGAGGTGAGGGGGTAGGTGTGGGTGCAGGTTTTGCAATTCCTGCAGTGGCAGGGGAAGGTGCCGGGAGGGGAGGGTGGGTTGGTTGGGGGCATAGACCTGACCAGGGAGTCATGGAGGGAATGGTTTTTACAGAAAGCGAATAGGGGTGGTGAGGGAAATATATCTCTGGTGTTGAGGTCCGTTTAGAGGTGGTGGACATGGTGGAGGATGATGCAATGTATGCAGAGGTTGGTGAGGTGGTGGGAGGATTCTGCCCTTGTTACAGTTGGAGGGCTGGGGTTCAAGGGCAGAGGTGCAGGAAGTGGATGAGATGTGCTGGAGGGCATCATCAATCACGTCGGAGGGGAAATTGCAGTCTTTAAGGAAGGTGGCCATCTGGTGTGTTCTGTGCTGCAATTGGTCCTCCTGGGAGCAGATGCGGTCGAGGCGGAGGAATTGGGAATAAGGGATAGCATTTTGTCAAGCACAGTGTCAAGGACTCTCCATGTGTAAATAAAGTGTGATTTGGTAATAGCGTACTTTCCTCTGTGGAGTTATTTTATTGAGTGGATCAATGGCTGAAATGAAGATAAAAATGGTATCAAAAGTATTTTAGGGGAAGTGACAGCCAAATGACATTATCACAAGACTAACCGAGAGATCCAGGTAATGTTCTGGGGATCCAGGTGCAAAGCTGCCATGGGATATGGTGGAAATTGAATTCAATGTAAGTTTAGAATTAAGGTTTAATAGTGATTGTTGGAAAAGCCCATCTGATTTTCTAATGTCCTTCGGGCAAGGAAATCTGCTGGTCCTTACCTGGTCTAATCTGCATACAACTCCAGACAAAGCGATAAGTGCTGGCCTGATCAGTAACGCCCGCAACCTGTGAGGCATTTATTCAGGATTTCTGCTGTCAAGATTATGTAGGAAAGTAAGCAAAGTTCTGTGAAAATTTGAATGCCTTTCCCAGACATTTCAAGAGGAATGATGTGGACTGGGATTTAATTAGGCCCACCAGAGAGGAGCATAAGTGCAGGAGAAGCTACAAGGTTTATTCCTATTTATATCCAGTATGTCCTCTTCACTTGTCTCCATGGATCCCACAATGTTTCTTGATGAGTGTAAAAACCAGGACTACCAACAATGGCACCTACTCCTGGTGGCTTTGCAACTGATGCTATCAGGGACCAGTCTTCTGTCTAAATGGAACCTTAATTCGTTAGGATGACCAACTTATTATTCACTCATTTGTGTACTGGTTCACATCAGGTCCTCTCGGAAAGGAGACATAAGTCTCCCACCAGGTGTCTCAATGAACTTATATCACCTAAATTAATTTTGCCTGAGAAAAGGAGGAAAAAAGAGGAGCATAATTAGGAAGAGCTTTTGATAGCCAGATTGGTATGATTTGTGAAATAGATGCGATAAACACTTATAAAAGCAAAATATGGCATGTGCTGAAATCAGAAAACAGAATTTACTGGAGAACTCACAGATCTGACTACATCTGTAGAGAGAGAAATAGGATTAACGATACAAGTCCAAAGAAGAGGAATTGGACTCAAACTGTTAACTCTGCCTCATTCTCCACAGATGCTGCCAGATATGCTGAGTTTCGAGAACATTTTCTGTGTTTAGAGAAGCCAAAACTCTTGTCTTATTTCAAACATGCTGCTACTGTCATGGACTTAGATATTTCCTATTGAAAAGTTTGGAGTAGCATCAATCGAAACTGTGGAGCATTCCTGACTAAATAACCTTGTGTAATTCAGTTCACAACACCAATTCAAAATATTCTATATTGTATCTGAAAGAAAATGACAAGAATAACTTGTATTTATTTTGCATGTGTGCTCCAGGAATGTTTTCAAATAAAATTTGACACTCAGTGACATCAGGAGATATTACAGCTAGTATCCAAAACTTTAGTCAATAGGATGTCATAAAAGAGGAAAGCAATTTTAAAAGAAATGGAGAGATGTAGAGAAAAAGGATTTCTAGAGATTGGGGCCTAGGTACTGAAGATGATGTGACAAAACTTGAAATGTTGATGGACAAGGTTCAAAGAACAATACAGCACAGAAACAGGCCCTTTGTCCTGCTAAGCCTATGCTGCCATATTTTGTCATTCTATACAAAAACTGCTTTCACATACAGGATCTATATCCCTCCATTCCTTTCCTATTCATGTATTCATCCAGATGTTTCTTGAATGCTGCTGTTGTGTCTACTTCCTCTGGCAACACATTCCAGGCACTCATCACCCTTTGTGTGAAAAACTTGCCTCACACAACTCTTTGGAACTTACTCCTCGCATCTTGAACCTGTGTCCCCATGTAATTGCCCCCTCCACACTAGGGAAAAAGCCTCATACTTACCACTCTATCCAAGCCATTCACAATCTTATAAACGTCTACCAGGTTGCCCCTCAACCCCCTGCATTCCAGTGAAAACAAACCCAGTCTAGCTAACTTTTCTTCATAACTAAGATTCCCCGTATCAGGCAACATCCTGGTAAACCTTTTCTGTGCCCTCTCCAAAGCATTCACATCCTTCTGGTAATGTGGTGACCAAAACTGTACACAATGTACTCCAGAACTGGAAGAGTTCAGATACCTCAGTGGAGCGCTAAGGGATTACACTGCTCAGCAGGTGGACATCATGGAAGGTTTTAAAAACCAAGAATAGTGGATCAGGGTGGCACGGTGGCAGAGTGGTTAGCACTGCTGCCTCACAGCACCAGAGACCCGGGTTCAATTCTTGCCTCGGCAACTGTCTGTGTGGAGTTTGCACATTCTCCCTGTGTCTGCGTGGGTTTCCCCCGGGTGCTCTGGTTTCCTCCCACAGTCCAAAGATGTGCAGGTAAGGTGAATTGGCCATGCTAAATTGCCCATAGTGTTAGGTGAAGGGGTAAATGTAGAGAATGGGTCTGGGTGGGTTGCTCTTTGGAGGTTCGGTGTGGACTTGTTGGGCCGAAGGGCCTGTTTCTGCGCTGTAAGTAATCTAATCTAATGGGAATTTTAAAATGAAGATCTTGCTTGATGTCAGAAGGCTGTACTGGTCAGGGAACATAGGGGTGACGAGTCCATAAGAATTTTGTATGTTCTGAAAAAAGCAGAAAAGACTCAGTATACCCTGTCACTCCACTCATATTTATAAAGAGGAAAACTGGAGGCCTTTCATCAGGATATTCAGTTTCATAAAAGTATACCAGCCCGTATTATGGTGTAAGAGTGAATCTAATAAGCAGTTGTCAGAATGTAGATTGTATGTTTACATTTTTAAGGGAAAGTGTGCATCTGGGACTTTGGTGTGCTGGACAAATAACGGTGAGTCTTCTTAAGTAGTCAGATTGAAGAATTTTGAGATCAACTTTGCAAGGATGAGAATATTTTCAGTAGATACAGTATTAGAAATGATCTAATAGGATGGAAGACAAGCTCAAGATCCTGATTGCATTCACTTTTTCCGAAATGCCCATTAATTTTCAATAATTAAGACCATAAGAATAGGTCATTCAGCCACTCAAACCAGTTTTGCCATTTAATAAGAACATGGCTGTTCTATGGCTTAGCTCCACATACCTGTTTTTGGCCCATATCCCTTAATCCCTTTTGTGATGATGCTGTTCATTTAACAAGGTTGTGCTGTCCTTGGCTTTTTTTTTCAGGAGGTCGTAAAAGACAGACTCTGAAAGGTTTGGGCTTGGATGGGTTTTAGGGCCAGTTTGATTATAATTAATAGATATTGCCTCAGAAAAAAGGCTTCCAAGTTTAAAAAAACTTGTACAATGAAAAGGGAGTGGCCAGTTCTCCCAGCTCAGCTTTTCACTGTTTTTTTTTGGCAGTTTGGCTATTCACTGAAAACAGGCAAGTTGTCTTAAAGCTGCTTGACCCAAAGGAGCAGGTCCTCTCTCTCTGACTTCTCTCCTGTAAGACCCTGTGTTTGATTTTACCTTTTGTGCCAAGGTGTGTTTATGGGGACAGTTGCAAGTATTGGAACCATATCATTAAGTTGGGATGATCTGTTGGATTTTCGGAGAGGTTAAGTTATTTTGTGGTCTGTTCTGTTTTGTTTGTGTTTCATTTGGTAATCTTGTAAATAAATTCTGTTTTGTTTAAAACTAAGTGGTTTGGCTAGTTGTACTTCTCCTGGAATATCCGTGTTACACTTGCTTAAAACAACTAGCAAAGTTAGGATCTGGGGTACTTACTTGAAATGTTTTGAGGGAGTCTGGCCTGGTCCACAACACTTTGATTAACAAAACAATATCTGAGATTTAAAATTCACATGTGATCCAGCATCCACTGCCACTTGCAAAACTTTACCACCCTTTGCCTGTAGAAGTGCTTCCTAACACGTCTCCTGAATGGTCTGGCTCTAATTTGTAGACTACACCCCCTAGTTCAAGAATCTGCAACCAGTCGAAATAATTTATCTTTATCTACCTTGTCAATATATTGAATAGTTCAATCAGATCACCCCTCAACCTCCTAAACTCTAGATAAAACAGGCCCAATTTGTATAATCTCATAACATAACCCCTGAAGACCAGGTGTCAGTCTTGTAAGTCAATGTCTCATTAGAACAGGTTATTCCAATACGTATTGCAGGAGAACGTAGAACATAGAAAATAGAACCGTACAGCCCTTCAGCCCACGATGTTGTGCCGACCATTGATCCTCATGTAAGGTAAACCTAATGTACGAACTCTCAAATTTCTGTGACCATATGCATATCTAGCAGTCTCTTAAATATCCCCAATGACCTCGCTTCCACAACTGTTGCTGGCAATGCATTCCATGCTCTCACAACTCTCTGCGTAAAGAACCCGCCTCTCTGACATCCCCTCTATACTTTCCGCCACACAGCTTAAAACTATGACCCCTGATGTTAACAATTTCTGCCCTGGGAAAAAGTCTCTGGCCATCAACTCTATCTATGCCTCTCATTATCTTGTACACCTCAATTAGGTCCCCTCTCTTCCTTCTTTTTTCCAATTGAAAATGTCCGAGCTCAGTCAACCTCTCTTTGTAAGATAAGCCCTCCATTCCAGGCAGCATCCTGGTAAACCTCCTCTGAACCATCTCCAAAGCATCCACATCTTTCCTATAATGGAACTTCATTGTTTGTCCACAGAATAAATTATTGAATTTCAATGCAACTTGTTAGATATGATATACAGTAGCGCCTCGACATACGAACAACCCCGTTCACGAACAAATCGGTTTACGAACAGGATTGTACGTAAAATTTTGCTTCAAAGTACGTATGAAATTCAAGGTACGAACGAAGGTGAACATTTTAAATGACGATGTGATGTCCCATTTTCGGAAAATTCTGCAACAAAGGAAAAAACAAGTTTCTCTGGATCGTTTTCTTGTGGCATCACCGACCTCCAAGAGACAAAAAAGAGAAAAGACTCCGGAAATATCCGAACAATGGGAAAATTGATTCAGTTCACGAACTTTTCGGTTCGCGAACCAGGTCTCCGAACGGATTAAGTTCGTAAGTCGAGGCGCTACTGTATTTCTGAGATGTCATTAGTATGATATAAAGGCGAGTTAATCTGTAGGATTGTGATTTCAATGGTGTACTCTGTGCATGTTTCAACCCACTGCGCTGCTCAAATTTCGGTTCATTCTGAAGGTTTCTGTCATCAACTAATTGGAAGTTACAAACCCTGCTTGTCTAGTGTGGTAGAGGAAAACTGTTCCTTACTGTCATAGTCATAGAGATGTACAGCACAGAAAGACCCGCTTTGGTCCAACTCATCCATGCCGACCATATAGCCTAAATTAATCTAGTCCCATTTGCCTGCACTTGGCCCATTTTCCTCTAAACCCCTCCTATTCATATACCCATCCAGATACCTTTTAAATGTTATAATTTTACCAGCTTCTACCATTCCCTCTGGCACTTCATTCCATACACGTACCACCCTCTGCATGAAAAAGTTGCCACTTAGATCCCTTGTAAAGGTTTCCCCTCTCATCCTAAACCTATGCCCTCCAGTTCTGGACTCCCTCACCCCAGGGAAAAGACTTTGTCTAATTACCTTATCTATGCCCTTCATGATTTTCTAAACCTCTATGAGGTCACCCACTCAGCATCCAACACTCCAGGGAAAACAGCCCCAGCCTATTCAGCCTCTCCGTGCAAGTCAAACCCTTCTGCCCTGGAAACATTCACGTAAATCTTTTTTTGAACCCTTTCAAGTTTCATAATATCCTTCCTATAGGAGGGAGACCAGAACTAGACACAATATTTTAAAAGTGGCCTAACCAATATCCTGTACAGCTGCAAAATGACCTCCTAATTCCTATGCTCAGTGCTCTGAGCAATAAAGGAAAGCATACCAAATGTCTTCTTCACTATCTTATCTAACTATGACTCCACTTTCGAAGAACTATTAACCTGCACTCCAAGGTCTCTTTGTTCAGCAACACTCCGCAGGACCTTACACTTAAGTATATAAGTCCTTCCCTGAATTGCCTTTCCAAAATGCAGCACCTCACATTTATCTAAATTAAACTCCATCTGCCACTCCTCGGCCCATTGTCCCATCTGATCAAGATCCTGTTGTACTCTAAGGTAATCTTCTTCACTGTTCATACACCTCCAATATTGGTGTCATCTGCAAATGTACTGACTATACTTGCTATGTTCGCATCCAAATCATTTATATATTCTGACTAGAAGAGATTCTTGTTGTTCACAAGACATAGATTATTGCATGTTAGCATCTACTTACAGGTTATGTTCATATGATAAGCTTTGTTATAGAGAATTTGAACATAGCATTCACTCCTTCAAGACCTTAAGTTATTCCCTTCACCAAGTCCACTTGACATCATCATATTGAATGATACTTATGGCACTGCTTTGTATTAATCCTTTCGGACTCTTTCAGAATCCTAATGATCACCCTATCACAGAGTTCTCAATTATATTCCTGTCATTGCAAGCTGTTTGGTTCTGAAAAAAATTCAGCTCCTAATTGCAGTCTTTGCTCAGAAGGAAGCTGGCATTTGCTCTTGCATTTACTTTACCATTGCATGCAGGCTTTCAGTCAATAGTTAGCATGAGTGTATTGAAATCAGAATGCTGGAAGTAAAAAGAAAGACTTGCATTCATCTAATCCTTTCATACCTTAAGACCAATTGTTTTCACTGCCCATGAAGTAATTTTGCAGTTCATTCACTCTGTAGGAAAAAAAACAATGGGGAGGTAATACTACTATAGCGATGTCAGTAGTTTTTTTTATGACACACATGTTGGAATTGGGAGCTACTGGCTGGGTCAGCATTTATTGTTTGTTCCTAGTTCCCTTGAGAAGGTGGAGCTGAGCGGCCTTCTTGCACCGTTGCAGTCCATGTAGACCCCAGTGCCCTTAAGGAGGGAATTCCAGATACAACATTGGAAGACTAGCAATAACTTTCCATGTCAGGATGGTGAATGGCTTGGAGAGGAGCTTTCAGGTGGTGATGTTCCCATTTAGCTACTAAAACAGCAAGCTGCTTTGTCCTGGACGCTATCACACTTCTTGAGTGTCGGTGAAGTTGTATCCATCCAAACAAAGTGGGGACCATTCTATCACAGTCTTGAATGTAGAAGGAGGACAGGTTTTGGAGATGAGTTACTCAATGCAGTATTCCAGGCCCCTGAGCTGCTCTTGCAGCCACAGTACTTCTACGGCTAGTTTAGCTCAGTTTCTTATCAATGGTAAATCCCCAGGATTTTGACAGTGAGGATGCCCTGGGGAGGTGACCAATCCTTTCTTGGTCTGGTCTACATGAGACTTCAGAGCAGAGCAATCTCATTGACATTTAAGTGCACTCTGAAGTGACCTAAAAAGGCTTTTAGCTGTAAATAACCGCTAGGAAGTCAAAGGTAAGCAATGAAACTAATTGATTATTTTGGTATTGACCTCAACACCAGAAATGACAATGGCAAAACAAGCTTGCCAGGTCCTCCTTGCAAACATTGTGGAGCTTGTGCCAAAATCTGGAGCAATGTCCTACAGAAAAGTCAAGGATCAGCTTGGCATAGTCATACTCTCTGAATCATATCTTACAATCTCCTCAACACAAACATGAACCCATGGATATATTCTGTTTCACTGGCGGGCCAGGACAAACAGAAATGGTAGCACACTGATACCAGTTGGGAGAGAATCACCCTGGTTCTCTTCAACATTGAGTCCAGATGTCATGAAGCTCCATGGTATCAGGACAATCATGGCTCAACATAGATCATAGAACATAGAACTTAGAACAGTACAGCACAGAACAGGCCCTTCAGCCCACGATGTTGTGCCGACCATTGATCCTCATGTGAAGTAAATCTAATGTACGAACTCTCAAATTTCTGTGACCATATGCATGTCCAGCAGTCTCTTAAATATCCCCAATGACCTCGCTTCCACAACTGCTGCTGGCAACGCATTCCATGCTCTCACAACCCTCTGCGTAAAGAACCCGCCTCTGACATCCCCTCTATACTTTCCGCCACACAGCTTAAAACTATGACCCCTCGTGTTAACAATTTCTGCCCTGGGAAAAAGTCTCTGGCTATCAACTCTATCTATGCCTCTCATTATCTTGTACGCCGCAATTAGGTCCCTTCTCTTCCTTCTTTCTTCCAATGAAAAAAGTCCGAGCTCAGTCAACCTCTCTTCGTTAGATAAGCCCTCCATTCCAGGCAGCATCCTAGTAAACCTCCTCTGAACCCTCTCCAAAGTGCCCACATCTTTCCTATAATAGGGCGACCAGAACTGGACACAGTATTCCAAATGCGGTCTAACCAAAGTTTTATAGAGCTGCAACAAGATCTCACAGCTCTTAAACTCAATCCCCCTGTTAATGAAACACCATATGCTTTCTTAACCAACCCTCTCCACTTGGGTAGCAATTTTAAGGGATCTATGTACCTGCACACCAAGATCCCGCTGTTCCTCCACACTGCCAAGATCCTGTCTTTAATCCTGTACTCAACTTTCAAGTTCAACCTTCCAAAATTCATCACCTCGCATTTATTCAGGTTGAACTCCATCTGCCACCTCTCAGCCAATCTCTGCATCCTGTCAATGTCACGCTGCAGCCAACAACAGTCCTCTATACTGTCAATGACACCTCCAACCTTTGTGTTGTCTGCAAACTTGCTAACCCATCCTTCAATCTCCTCATCCAAGTTCATTAATAAAAATTACAAAGAGTAGAGGCCCAAGAACAAAGCCCTGTGCAGCACCAGTCGCCACTAACTTCCAGGCAGAATATTTTCCTTCCACTACCACTTGCTGTCTTCTATCGACCAGCCAATTCTGTATCCAGACAGCTAAATTTCCCTGTATCCCATTCCTCCTGACCCTCTGAATGAGCCTACCATGGGGAACCTTATCAAATGCCTTACTAAAGTCCATATACACAACATCCACCACTCGACCCTCATCAACTTGTCTAGTAACATCCTCAAAGAACTCAATAAGATTTGTGAGGCATGACCTGCCCCTCACAAAGCTGTGCAGACTGCATTTAATCAAGCCATGCTCTTCCAGATGGTCATAAATCCTATCCATCAGAATCCTTTCTAACACCTTGCAGACAACAGACGTGAGACTGTCTGGTCTGGGGATTTCCCTATTTCCTTTCTTGAAGAGAGGAATTACATTTGCCTCCCTCCAGTCCTCAGGTACGACTCCAGTGGAGAGCGAGGATGCAAAGATCTTCTCAAGCGGCAAAGCAATCACTTTTCTCGCTTCCTAAAGCAGCCGAGGACAAATCTGGTCTGGCCCTGGCGACCTGTCAATCTTAATGTTTGTCAAAATTTTCAACACGTCAGCTTCCTCAATCTCTATCCGTTCCAGCATGCTTACCTGCTCCTCACTGGTTTCATTCACTACAGGGTCCTTTCCTTTAGTAAAGACAGAAGCAAAAAACTCCTACCTCCTCAGACTCTACACACAAGTTCCCGATGCTATCCCTGATCGGCCCTACTCTTTCTTTGATCATTCTCTTATTCCTCATATACGTGTAAAATGCCTTTGGATTCTCCCTAATCTTTCCTGCCAAGCCTTTTTCGTGCCCCCTCCTGGCTCTCCTCAGACCATTTTTGCACTCCTTCCTTGCCTGCCTGTAATCCTCTAGAGCTGAGCAAGACCCTGGCTTCCTCCACCTTATGTAAGCTGCCTTCTTTCTTTTGACGAGAAGCTCCTCCACTCTCGTCATCCAAGGTTCCTTTATCTTACCCCTTCTTGCCTGTCTCAGAGGAACACATTTATGCATCACTCGCAACAACTGTTCCTTAAACTGTCTCCACATGTCTATAGTGCCCTTTCCAAGGAGCAATTGCTCCCAGTCCATGCTTCCCAAC
>NC_057710.1:47115872-47155457 GCF_004010195.1 Chiloscyllium plagiosum | reverse complement strand
CCTACTACATTCACACTTTTCCAAAATCTGCTGACCTATGCTTTCTTCAATTTCCCTGCTGCTATTGGGGGCCTGTAGTAAACCCCTAATGAGGTGACTGCTCCCTTACTGTTCCTAATTTCCACCCATACTGACTCAATACGCAGACCCTCCTCGACAATGGTAACTTCTGTAGCTGTGATACCGTCTCTGATTAGTAGTGCTACACCCCCTCCTTTTTTACCCCCCTCCCTATTCTTTTTAAATGCTCTAAACCCTGGAACATCCAGCAACCATTCCTGCCCCTGAGAAACCCACGTCTCTGTTATGGCCACAACATCATAGCACCAGGTACTGGTCCATGCTCTAAGCTCATCACTTTTATTCCTGATACTCCTTGCATTAAAGTAAATACACTTTAACCGATCCCTTGGTTCTTTCCCAGGAAGTTCCTTCCCACTGGCTGCGCTACCTCTTGCTATTGCCTCATCTGCATCAACTCTCACCTCCGGTATATAGCTCAGGTTCCCACCCCCCTGCCATACTAGTTTAAACCCTCCTGAACAACCCTCCTGAGCAAACCTTCCACCCAGGACATTGGTCCCTTTCCAGTTCAGGTGCAACCCGTCCTTCATGTACAGGTCCCACATGCTGGAGCTTCCTTTCTAACGGTACTGTTTGTTTACCTACTCCCCAACAACTGCAGCTTTCCAAGAGGACAACTCACCAACACATTCTCCAGGAATTATGGATGAACAATTAATTTTGCCTTAGCCAGCCTTGTTAAAGTCCATGAACAAACCAAGAAAAATCCAATTTGCAAGCAGCAATCTCCTACAAACAGTCACAACAACCAGATAACGTGCTTGAATCATAATGTTCGTTGAGACATAAGTACTACCCAAGGGACCTTCTTCAAAATATTTCCATTGAAGTTTTTTTTGTTCACCTGAGTGAGCAGGTATTGTCGCAGTTTAATGTCTCAGCCAAAATACATTGCTTCTAATAGTGCAGCCTCCATCCGTGATGCTGTGTCATGCTGGATTCTCTGTTCTGACTTGCAACTGCTTGGTTTGTATACAAAATGGCCATTTGGTTGACATGTCCAACCAGAAACATTTTACTCACAGAGATGTCTGTCACAGATCTCAAAAAAGTTGGGCTTTTCTAGCCCTTCTGATAAATTTTAATATAAACTGTGATGTGAAAATCCAGAGAGAGGAAAATCACGCGTCAAATGGCTACAATTTTGGCCTGCTTTTCATGTTACCCATTCAAATGCCTACCAGCACTCCAGGAGGAGTTGCACAAGTGCAAACTTGCATATTATACTCTCCAACTCTCTCTCTGCTTTCATTTTGGGCATCTGTTCAGTGCTAAAGTTTACTTAGATTGGGATTTCACACATGCAGAATGATGAATAAATCTTACTCCCAAATGGAGTACTCTTTGGGATACAGTAAATACTCTGCGTCATTAATACTCTTTTAAAAAGAGATCAGCAAAAGATTCACAACAGAATGTTACAATTCCATAATATTTGAGAGCCTTAATGCAAACCAGTAATGGGCACAAAAGTGAGCTGTTCCTCCTTTCAATGTGAAGCTGAAATAAATTTCATGCCAACAGGAGAGGAATTAAATTAAATCATAATGAGCTTTCTGCGCGTACAGTGAAAAATATGGATAGAGCACCATCTAGTGTTGAAAAAGAATGAAAGCATCAACATTTGTTCTGGAAATCGTAGACATTGTTCCAAAAGTTAAAAATCACACAACACCAGGTTATAGTCCAACAGGTTTAATTGGAACCGGCATCATTGCTCCAAAAGCTTTGTGTGAGTGTAAACAAGCAAAAAGGAACACCCAAACTAAAGCAAAACTTGAAGGAAGTAAGTCCCAGCTTGGTCAAAGAGGCAAGTTTTAAGAAGCATCTTAAACAAGGAGAAAGAGATAGTGAAGTCGTGAGATGCCAATGTGTAGGGTTCAGACAGTTAAGGGTAGGACGTTGGTGGTCACAGAGATTGGGAGTCCTTGAAGCCAACTTTGGAGAATTGTGTAATTCTGGAAAATTTCAGAGTTGGAAGAGGTTACAGTGGTTAGGTAAAGGCCATGAAGGGAATTGAAAACTAGGATGAGAATTTTAAAACCAATATGTTGCCACACCAGAAGTCAAGCTGAGATGGAAAACAAATGAGCAATCATCTAATATGTGTTGCATGGGCATGGTGAGAGCAGCAGAGTTTTGAATGAGTGTAAGTTTGGGTTTAGATGTAAGGCTGGTCAGAAGAGGAATGGAATAATTAAGTTTGGGGGTAACAACAGCATGGTTGAAGTTTCAACAGTAGGTGAGGTGCTGCAGACTGTGTCTTGGAATGCACATGGGGTCAGAAATTCAAGATCAAAAAAGGATACCAAGATGGTAAGCTATCTGTGTTGAGACAGTAGCCATCGAGGCATCATACAATGGGCTAGGAACCAAAAGAGAGTGAAGGTTGAATTATATTTTCAGTCATATTGGTTGTCTGTGCACACACTATCTATCACTATCTATCAGATAATTTCGTGCGTATTCACCTTTACCCTTTTGTTTGTGAGAGGTTTCCACTGTCGTGCCATTTATTACGATCTTCAAATGAGAAATATCATCATGACAGAAATGCAAATTGGGAATCAGAGAGGTGACCTAAGTCTCCAAAACCGAATTCAGGAAATGTGAGAATCATCTCCAGTAAACAGTGTCAAACAGTTTAGGCTTTCCACTTCACTTACTGTTTACAAATTCAAATAATACTCAATTAACTAACAGAACTATGGCAGAAGATTTTACACTTTTAAATAAAAAAATCTCAGTTCCATCTTTTATTTCTTCCTTAGAGTTCCCTTCTGTTATCCAGAAAGTTCATTTGTTTCTTCCTTGGACCAATCCCAAGGATGCTGATCAAAATTCACTCTGACTTTTCTTCAGTGTTCCAGTTATTCACCAAGATACAGGATTTCAAGATTTCAAATTGCAATGAAGCTGACTGCTTTCAGAACTCCAACTACAACATAATAGCCTCTAACTGAAATCATTGCTGTAGGCTCCTTCCTTCAGCTTTCAACTAATTTTCCCCATTTCTGACATTGTTATTTTCCTGAACACCAGCTTTCAATCACTGACTGTGTTATGGATATCAAATCTAGCATTTCCTCTATTTATGATGGAGATCTGGTTTCATTGCTCAACTTCCAAGAAGCTATAAACTAAATAAGACCCATAAACTGACACAATCCCTCAGCTACTTTGCCCTCACATGCACCAGACTTGCCAGCTGGTTATGTCCTTACTGAATTCATAGTGATAAAAGCTAAACTAAGCATGTCACTAAGCTCCACCCACCTCCATGACGATGTGACACACATGGCCTGTTCCCAGATAAAAATATAAACTAACCATCTTTTAATTCCAAAGCTTTCCTTAATTCTGCAAAATCACATGAATGACTTATATTTCACAGGAATAACTGCAAACGTCATGTTCCTAGTTCTTTTGACATATTAACACTCATGACATTTAATGATCTCATCTTTTGAGATATTAGCCTGTTAAGTCAGCACGGCCACAATCTTTTAAGTGTAATGAATTCCAGCATTATTTTAATTGTATTTAATTCAGAGGTGCATTGAGAAGTTTTTCAATTGGATGCCCCAATTTCCTATAGTTAAACTTTAATTCCTAATATGAAAGGATATATTCTGAAAAAAAGGGAACTATGAATCAGATATTCACAACAGCAGTATAACTCCAATTTCATGTAAAGCCTAGTCGATATGTATTGGTCCATTCATGCACTGTTAAGCTTTCTCTTAAATGTGTTGGGAGAAAGCTTGATACTGAAAACAGTGTTTAAATGACAATTTAGGTCCAAAGATGTGCAAGTTAGGTGGATTGGTCATACTAAATTGCCCATAGTGTCCAGAGATGTGTAAGATAGGTGGATTCACCATGGCAAATACAGGTTATTGGGATAATGTGGGTGAGCAGCGGAGGGGAAATGCACTGCAGAGGGTCAGTGTGGACTGGGTTGGGTTGAATGGCCAGTTTCCACACTGTGGGGATTCTATGGTTCTATGGATTAACCATCCTGGGAGTCCCTGTTTCAGTGCACATTGTCACTAAGCTTAATGAATTTTAGAATTTGACCTTACTGGCCATATGTAACACCCCATTGTCACAGGCATGAACAAGTGGGTTCCTTTTTCGTACCATTTCACCCTATAGAGGTCTAAATTAGCTCGAGTTTAGCATCTGTAATGCCAACCTTTTACAGTGGTCTCAGCGTCCATTCCGATTATAGAGACATTTAGTGCTAAATGTAACCTATCTTTTAAAAGCTTATTTTTTCAGATTTCCTAAAGTTATCCCAATTCTTTACATATTACACAATTGAAGTAGTATTTTTAATTCATTTATTTAGTTAGTATCTGGTTGCTGATTGCAGTGGAGATAATTAAATTTAATCACATTGCTGTATGATCCAAGGTGCCATTTATTTGTAATATTTTCTCACCAGATGAACAAAGGAATTTTCTTCATCACTTACTTTTGTTCTTATAAATTCCAGACTACCCTCTGGAAACATTTATGATTTTTAATTGTTCAACAGTCCAATTCAATTACGAAACTTGATAAACATTCTATGAAGGTCTTTGATTATTAATATATTTATAGAAGATAATCCATTCAGTCAACACACTGATCTAACATGCCAGCAAGCTTGCAGCTTGTTGTTGGATGAGGTAACAAAATAGATAAGGATCTTATAGAATTTTCAAATTGGATATCCTATAGCTTTTTCAGAAAGGCCAGAAAGATAATTAAGGAGACACTATATTTTCCAGAAAAGAACAAGATACTGCAATGTGTTGTCAGGACTGGTATAATTAAACCTCTTGAAGTGATATGACCATGTACGTTCCTTTACAAATTAGATTTAAAATGCAACACTGTACACTTCAAACTGAACAGTGCTGACAGAAAGCCAGGATCTGATCAAATGAAGATGGCAGGTTAATTACTTTAATTCTGTATGTGTTTCAGTGTTTTTGTGTGTGGTTGACTAAAATGCCAAGTCTTATTACTTCTCCTGTATTAGCTACTTTAATGGCAATAGAAATTCAATGATAATACAATTAAACCCGAATGACCGATGGACAGACGCAAAATAGCCTGTATTCAGAGTTTATGGCCACTGCTTGTGTGCAACACACAATAAATTATTAAGGGCAAAGGGGTCAGAGAGTAAAACAAAAGGTCACAAGTGAATTGATTTTACACTGCGTACATGCAGAGATCTAAATTTAAAAATTAAAATGTGTCATTTCACAGTATTTCAAGTAACAACAATGTGTTTATGTCAAGATTCTATTGAATTTTGCAAGGCACTGCAAGCTGAATCCCTCTGTAAACATGTGCTGTTGAATATGAGAAGTTGCTCTGGATAAACAGGCTGGTAATGAATGTAATAATGGTTTTAGAGCTGGAGTACAGCACCATGAGCTGAGTCAGGCACATGGTGCAGATGACTGCTATAATCTGCTCAAGCAGCAAACATGCTGCAGTGTTTATTAGCTAATTAATATTACTACATCAATAAATATCAGGGAACACAACCATCTCTGAGACAGTGCATGTTATGGACTGAAGAAAGGTTGGAGTCTTTTTTTCATTTAGTGTATTTGTTTGTGGTATGCCTCCTTTTTGTTATGTTTTCCCTCTTCATGGGGTAAGGAAAAGTATTGACTCATACTGGGATATAATTTAAAGTTACCTTCTACTCTCTGGGTACCTTGCTGAAGGATCTATGCTCCATATGTGAGTGCTGGCATAGGCAGACTATCCAAGCAGAAAGAATCCTATAGCTAAGCTCAACTCTAACCTCACTTCAATTAAATTATCCAAGCACATTCCACCAAAAATTATTCATTTAACTTCTCTCTTGTCAGAAAATTTAACTAGTATCAGCTTCCTACCAGCTTGCAAAATGGGATATATTTATTTAATTTTATTCATCTAGTGGATGTGGGCTTTGCTGGAAAAGTCAGTATTTACTGCCAAACCCTAGTTTCCTTTGAGAGCGTGGTGGTGAGTTAACTTCTTGAACCACTGCAATCTGTTGGATACACCTATAGTGTTTGTAACTTTTACTTGCTCTTTGAATTTAGGATGTACTGGCAAGCTTCTGTTAAGATGGTGGTGGACCTCTCACTTGAACAACTGGAATCTTTGTAATGATCATGCCTAAAAAAATTTAGAAAATTCCAGAACACTGGTGCAACACTGAGAAAGGAATGACAATGTAAGCTCAGGTCAGGGAAGTGTTCCTATTGCATCTTCTCTTCTTATTAGAGGTTCATTTCAGTGACCACCTGGACCAGTGACTGTAATATTATAAATCTACCTTGATCAGACAGGCTAAAACAACTGGAGATTTAATCTACCAGCATTGGATTTACAAAGATAAATTGAGTAAATTAACAGTTTTACTAAACAGGATATTAGCAGCAGAAAAAAATTGAATGCCTTCGAAGACACCCAAATGTAAAAAAAACTTATGCTACCTAAAAGTTAAAAGAAGAGCAGATCACATCTCAAATACAAATTAATTAGTGGGTCACATTCAAAAGTTAATTGGTTTGTTTTTACAGGCTTAGGGAAAGTAACTGTCAGGAGATCATGGTGGTAAAAGATAATAGTTATGTTAGCTAATATCAATGTAACTAAAAAGAAACTGAAGAGGAAAGTATACATTTGAGCTGGTAATACAAAGATTTCTTTTAACTATGTTGGGATTCAGGGGATCAAAACTGTTAAGAAACTTTGAAGGATTACTTAAAGCAAAATAATATAAACTTTCAGGATCTGTTAGAGGCTTTGAATGGCCACTTTGCATCAGTGTTCACGACTGGAGATGCAACTGAATTAAAAATAATACATGATAGGGTTGATGATAGAGAAAATATTGGAAGAAGAGAAAGAAAGTCCCACCAGTGTCCCAGCCAACACATATCTCACAACAAACACCACCAGAAGAGATTTATTTCATGAAAATGAATCAAAGAGTTATGGATGCTGAAGATCTGAAACAAACTCAGAGATTGCTGGAGAACCTCAGTAGGAGAAACTCACCTGGGTTCTGAAGAAGCTTCACTGGACCCGATATATTAACTTTGTTTTCTCTTCACTGATGCTGCCATACCTGATGCAGCAATTTCTGTTTCAAATGTGTGTGTATAGAGAGAGAGAGAGAGAGAGAGAGAGAGAGAAAGAGGCTAAATAAGCTAAAAGAGTGGTGCTTGTATGGAATGAGCTACCAGAGGAAGTGGTGGAGGCTGGTACAATTCAAACATTTAAAAGGCATTTGGATGGATATATTAATAGGAAGAGTGTGGAGGGATATGGCAAATGGGACAAGATCAAACTGGGATGTCTGATCAGCATGAACAAGTTGAACTAAAGTGTCTGTTTCCTTCTGGATAATTCTATAACTCTTGCTACTCCACGCTAGCCATGGGTCCTTGTTATCATGAATTAGTTTCTACATTTGCTGACTTTACATATGAACAGGGAACAACATCAGGTTATTCAATCCTTCAAGCCTTCTCTGCCATTCAAGAAGAACATGGCTGATTTGATTTTAACCTCAATAATATAATCCGGTACATCCTCAATAAACTTTCATCCCCTTGGTCATCAAGAATCTATCCACATCTGCCTTAAAAATATTTAAAGATTTGAGCGGGTTTTGAGAAGATTTGTAGCTCAGGTTGAGGTTCTGGGTGTAGGTTTGCTTGCTGAGCTGCAAGGTTACTTTTCAGTCGTTTCATCACCATACTAGGTAACATCTTCAGTGAGCCTCCGGCTGAAGCATTGCTAATGATTCATGCTTTCAATTTATATGTTTGGGTTGGTGATGTCATTTCCTGTGGTGTTATCATTTCCTATTCTTTTTCTCAGACGGTGGTAAATGGGGTCCAATTCAATGTGTTTGTTGATAGAGTTCTGGTTGGAATGCCATACCTCTAGGAATTCTCGGGTGTGTCTATGTTTGGCTTGTCCAAGGATGGATGTGTTGTCTCAGTCGAAGTGGTGTCCTTCCTCATCTGTATTTAAGGATGTTAGTGAGAAAGGGTCATGTCATTTTGTGGCTAGTTGATGTTCATGTATTCTGGTGGCTAGTTTTCTGCCTATTTGTCCAATGTAGAGTTTGTTACAGTTCTTGAGCGGTATTTTGTAAATGACATCAATAATACCCTTACTGGCATGAAATTCACTTAAGAGGAGGAAAACAACAACAAACTGCCATTCCTAGATGTCACAGTAGAGCGAACAGCCAATGGAGAACTTCAAACCAGTGTCTACAGGAAAACAACACATACGGACCAAATATTGAACTACCGAAGCAATCATCCCAACATCCACAAACAAGCTGTTCATTCTACTGTAAGGTATTATTGATGTCATTTACAAAATACTATGCAAGAACTGCAACAAACACTACATTGGGCAAATAGGTAGAAAACTAGCCACCAGGATACATGAACATCAACTAGCCACAAAATGACATGACCCTCTCTCACTAGTATCCTTACATACAGATAAGGAAGGACACCACTTCGACTGAGACAACACATCCATCCTAGGACAAGCCAAACAGAGACATGCATGAGAATTCCTAGAAGCACGGCATTACAACCAGAATCTATCTCCAAACACATTGACTCAGACCCCATTTACCACCTCTGAGAAAAAGAACAGGAAATGGCATCACCACAGGAAATGACATCACTTACCCAAAGAGACCCAAACATATAAATAGAAATCAGGAGTCATCGGCAGTGCTTCGTCCGGAGGCTCACTGAAAATGTTACCTAGTATGGTGATGAAACGTCCGAAAATGAACCTTCCAGCTCAGCAAGCAAACCTACATCCATTTAAAGATTCTCCTTGCACAGCCTTTTGAGGAAGAACATTCCAGAGACAATAGGGATGACACTTCAAAACTATCCCTTTATCTGAAGCTTTGGGGGTGGAGGGGTTTTAAATATTTGAAAGGTAATATTCTCCAGCAATTTCTGTCTTTATTTATGAAAGGTGTTATATGCAGACAAGCTTGTTGTCCCTTCTTAAAAAATGGCATACTGGAATATAACTTTATTTCAGCACTTATAATCAAGGAGAACTTTATGCAGGATATTCTTACACTCTGCCTAATACTTATATACAAAAGAGAAGGAGCCTAATAACAGCTCATTAATAATCTTCCCATTGGAGAATGGTACATAGCATAATATAATGTGGAATTTAAAAATAAATTCAAGAGGCATTACAACAACATAAAATATAGAAAAAATGTTGACTACAGTTTGTCAAATTTCTCACAGGATTGTTGAGCAACCTTTTCCACCATCAGAAGTTTTGAATTTCTTTTCATGGATACACATTAAAATCTTAGTATGTCTAGATTTAGAGGAACTGACTATTCAGCTAAACTCCATGCAGTCAAGAAGAGAATAATTCAATCTGTGTGCATAATGAAGCATTGAATGTGACAAGGAATCACTGAAACTATGTTAAGCAAAGCAATAAAAACAATGTCGTCATCATGATGCTATCTTAACTGGTGATCAGTTCTCACTGTCAGTCAGAATGTTAAGCAATAGCTGATACTAGACTAAGATTAGTATTGTATTGAATACATTTAAAATTAGCATTGAAGAACAAGCATAATTGTCATGTCCTATAAAATGAAGGGAAAAGGAATAGTCTCTGAGTTGTATTGAATTGTATTAGTTTATTGTCACATAGACACAAATGAGTACAATGAGAAGTTTGTAAGTCACCCCTTACAGCACCATCTTTCCTGAAGAAGGGCTAATACCCAAAACGTCGATTCTCCTGTTCCTTGGATGCTGCCTGACCTGCTGTGCTTTTCCAGCAATACATTTTCAGCACCATCTTAGATACAAGGTACCTAGATACAGATTCGTCAGTACACGTTCTGAGGAAAAACAATTAGGAAAATAAAGAAATAACAAGTCCAGCATTGCTGTTTGTAGGAACATATTAGAAAATAGAGAAATATTTAGTTCTGAACAATAGTCCTTCCAAGCCAGTCCATGCTGGCACCTAGCCTGCAATCCACACTGTATCTTGACCCCAAATCGCACCGGGCTTCACCTCAAGGCTGTTTGGAATCATGTATCACCTTTCGGTCATGAATTTTCATGCAACCATCAGTATGATATTCCAGCAAATAATTTATTAAACAATTTGAGAATGGTATTACACCAATTAGATCACAGGAATACTCATCTAGAGACCTGGGGTGAGACTTTTCAGATGGGGGTGTTTTCCCACCTCATCCCCTTGGTAGAGAGTTGGTGGGAAATGCATCCCCACTAACCACAGCAGCCCCACAGCCACGAATGCTGCAGGCAAAATTGGCCGGATATAGGACTGTAGTCCAAGCACCTCCATTAGCAGCACTGGGCAGGACTGGGACATGTGACCTGATGGTATAACAATCTCCATCTTGTTGTATGACATCGTGAGGAGAATGTTAAGTCTGCATTTGAAATGCTTACATGAAACCAGACAAAGGTGCTTGAGAGTAATATTTGTAGATACCGGTATCTGCAGGAGATATCTAAACAATCCACCAGTATTTTGTTACTCATGTCTCATTCTTACATTACGAGACCCAAGGTAAGTATCACATCATGAAGTAGGTAAAAAATTCCCTTATTAAATTGAAGACAGATTTTGAGCCAGAGTCCAATATTATGGCTGACATCATGACAATCAGGTAGGGAAAAACATATCTGGGTTAACAGAGGTGCTGATTTATAAGGACAAGGCTCCTTACTCCCAGATACCATATCATATGACATTAACTGGAGGTTCCATGAATAAAGTTAAAATGCCTGGTAGACAAGGGGAAAACTTGTTCTCAGATTCAGGATGGACTCAAGATTGAACTACCTGGCACAGATCTCCAAAATACTGTCAAAATGAAATTAGCTGGCTCAAAATTCAGGACAACGCAAGAAACAAAATACCAGTTTTATCAGGGTAGTCAGCTTCCATGAAGGAATTTCATGAGACTATTGGCTTCAGCAGGAAAGATTTCCTCTACAAATGAACTTGAGGAGATTAAGAGGCCCCTATATAATGCAATAGACCACTTCTCTGCTTCAGCAGGATTATTCAAGGGGTACGTTGTTCTCCAGTGGACAGAGACTACACAGAGCTCATGAAATGCAGAACAAAATTCTGGTCAACTGTCCTCAAACCAGAAACCTGCCAGTCTTCCAAATCCAAACAGAATGCATTCTAGAAGAATTATAAACCTCAGACTGCCAGAATTTGTGAAGTCAGAGACTTGGGAGATGGCTGTTGTAATTATGTATATGAATACATTAATGTTAGTCAATGGAAAAACAGTTCCAGGTATAGAAATGAGTTTTGTGGTAATGGGCAACAAGAGGACAACAATTATGGATTATTGGCCATCATTCCCTCATTGCTACCTGATCGCATTTCATTAATATGTAGGATGCTATCCTACCACCACAGGATATAATTGCTGACATGAAATCACACCTGATGAATATAACTGACAGCTTACTTCTCCAGACTTCTGTCTTGGACACAGAGCACCAACACTCAACCCATGCTCTAGCACAGTGGCTGCATGCACTCCATTGCTGTTTCTGTCATGCATCAACAACTATCATCTGGATTAGAGTGGTGCTGGAAAAGCACAGCAGTTCAGGCAGCATCTGAGTAGCAGGAAAATCGACGTTTCAGGCAAAAGCCCTTCATCAGGAAGGACTGTATTCCTGATGAAGGGCTTTTGCCCAAAATGTCGATTTTCCTGCTCCTCGGATGCTGCCTGAACTTTTCCAGCACCACTCTAATCCAGAATCTGGTTTCCAGCATCTGCAGTCATTGTTTTTACCTAGTGATCAACAACTATCATTAGAATGCAGCTGCAAGAACCCCTTGTGCATGGGTACAGGTAACCTAACTCATGGATTGAACGAGGCTGCATCTCAGGGCTGCTCACTTGCTTACTTTACTCTCACTCACTTAGCACTTACATTAATTCTTACAGCTCTAACTTGCCTTCTTTTCCTCCACTTCTCTCCCTCAGCTGGAGTTAACGGATGTACGGGTTCCTGTCTTGACTCACCTTTTAATGCAGATGCAAAGCCAGGAAGCTTGATAAGGTTGTCAGCAGTCAGCAGTCCAGAATGAGGGTGTGTAGCTGTACAATAGTATTCTATATAAACCTCATACCTGCACCATGCACCAGCAGTGGTTGTGGCAAAATGTGCTTCAAGCAAGTGGCCATGTGTCTCTATTCTAAGAGAAGGTTGTCCTCAGTCAAGTCAAGGGACACACCATTTAGTCAGGGGGGTCCTAGCATAATAATTCATATCTGTCCAGGCAGGGGCACAGTTGTTCGGTGACTTGAGGCAGTCAGTATCAAGATCCACTCCACACAGGAGGTGAGGAACTGAATGTCAGGCACATCCATCTTAGCTCTTGTTGTTCCATTGTGTGATGCGTTCTGCTGAAGTAAGAGAAAGGGACAGGTTGACTGAGCTGAAGGTGGGTGGTACACCTGTTAATGTGAATGCGGTTGGGAAAATATGTATCAGTGTTGGACTTCTGAGGAAGGGCCACCAGACCGGAAACATTAACTCTGATTTCCCTTCACAGATGTTGCCAGACCTGCTGAGATTTTCCAGCAACTTCTGGGTTTTTTTTCTGATTTACAGTTCTTTCGGTTTTTGGAACATGGAAAACCCTCTATCAATCCAAATCTATGTTAAGTTTCAATTTGTAACACACAGAAGCAAATGAAATTAAAGTTGGTTGACACCATCAAAAAGCTACCAAAAAACCAAAATTCTTCAGAGTAATAGAAAACATTGCGAAGAAAATTTTTCAATACATCCTTCACTTTTGGAAGGACTCTGCCTTCCCTTACTATTAAAGCCGGAAAGGAATGAAAAATCTTACGACGCTGTTTGGTTATCCAGAATGACTCATGACATTTTTCAAATAAAGTTGACTCGTAATGAATTTGCATTGAAACCAGGATATATTGTGGTCTTTTGACCTAAGGAGTACATTCCACAACAAAAACCCACCAACGTACTCAGGAAAAAATGGTATGAGAAATTTTAGATAAATGAAAATATCCATAGAAATTCCCCAAAACCTTTCTTGACCAATATTTAAGTGAATCTATGGTAATAAGAGAAAGGCTACTCCAAAGTACACTGTTATCTTTCTTTTACCAGTGGCCTTGATGTTTGAAATAATATTCCTTCCTATCTATATATTTGAAGTAATAGGGTAGGAGAAACAAATTTGGTTGCTTCATATCAACTTAAGATATATCCTGTGCAGAGGGAAACTTTGTGTTTCTTTGTGACTGCCTAGCTGTGTCAAAGGCTACCAGAATGTAATATACAAGATGAATTGAAGCCTATCATCACAATGCCAAGATGAAAAACTGACAGATCATAACAAAAAGAAAAATAGTTTCCATTTCTGGCCACTGTAAGTAAGAAACCAACAGTCAAGGGAGCTCCATCACTGAAAAATGTATGTGATAAGCAGGCTATAAAAAGTAAGTGTCTTACAAGGGTGATCATGTGAGTAATCAATTTACATTCAACTGCAGCTGCATGATCATTACACTTGTAGTAAATTAAATAATTAGTTTCCTATTTAAGTGCACCATGATCAAACAATTATCCCACCAAACACTGTGGTTTGAATTACCAAACTTGACCTGAGGCACAACAATTGCAAAGTGAAAATGATGTCCTGATCACTGAGATATTAACTCTTTCACAGTACAGTATTTGTAATTATCTAGAAATTCTCAGTGTGATGGAAGTGTTACTGAAATCAATGTTCACACCAGAAGACTGAAGAGTGATATTCTGTTGTCAATTTTTTCCTTAGTTCAGTTAATTATGGAAAATGATGCTATCATTTTGTTAGAAATTCCTGCTGAGCTGCATCTGGTTCATGTGTGTTTCATTTGCAGCATGTCACACAGGTGTGAAATGTTATAGTTTGAATCTGAAACGAAAGCAGCAAAGAAAATAGAATTTATCTCAGCCATCTGGAGTTCTTTTTTGATCTAATTGTAAGTTTGTGCCAGTGAAAGGAGACGGAAGTATCATGCCTATATCAACGGTTTAATTAAGTTACCATGATTTGCATTTCTCCTGCGACCCCATGCGGATTTTTGGTCTAATAATTTCCATACAGTTAAACCTCAAGTTCAGCCAAGCTTTGCATGCAGTATCATGAAAGTGACCACTTAGATTCAAAGGTCACATTTTCATCTCCAAGTTGGCCAATTGTGTGTCCAGGATCCACCTCAGAGACCTAAATACAAGATTTAAATAACAGTGTAGTGCAATAGTGATGGAATGTTGCATTGAGGGAAGTGCACTGTCTTTTGGAAGAGATGTTAAATCAGAGCACAATCTGATCTTGCAGACAGATATTAAAAAAATTCAGACACACATGTAAAGTATCCTTTAACCAGCATCACTAAAACAGATGCTTTGATCATCTATCTCCTTGAATTATAGAATGATACCAAACCTGTGCCAGCTCTTTGAGACAGCTAGCAAATTAATCTCATTTAGCTGGCCTTTCTTCAAAGATATTGCAAGATTTCATTTTTTTCCTTATCCATTGTGCACTTGAGAGTAATAATTGAAAGTGTTTGTCCATGTTGTCTTGGCTCCTTTGTTAATCCACCTTAGATTTTACCTTTAATCTGTGTCTTCTGGTTCTGGAACCAATTTTTCCACACTTTTTTATCAATCTTAACAATTTTAAATACCTTTTTTTCTGTATTACTTACTTGTGGGATGTGGGTGTCACTGGCTGTATTAACATTTACTGCCATTCCCAATATGTCCTTCAGAAAACAGGCATATTGAACCACTGCAGTCCATATCCAAATGTCTCCTTAACTTTCTCTGTTTCTGGAGTCTCTCACTTAATTGAAGTCTTTCATATCCGTTAATTATCCTAATAAATCTCTGCATCCACTCAAAGGATTTAACATGCTTCTAAAAGGAAAGTGCAAAACATTTGCAATGACACTCTTGCTGAGGCCTATTCAGTGTCTCATTGCTCTTTGGAGGACTTTGCTATCTGGTCTCTTAGCTACCACATTTCCTCCACTGAAACAGCGACTATAATTCAAAAGTGCTTCATTGGCTGTAAAGTACCTCCCTAAGTTTGACTTTGTAAGTGGTGCTATAGAAATGTATGTGTGGACAATCTTTCTGAATTAAGTGGAACCTAAATGCTTCCTCATTGGCCATTGTTGATGTCAGATATCCACAATCCCACATTCAGTCCAATATTGAAGGCTACCCTAAATAGCTCTTCTAGCCTCTGAGTTTGGGAGGGACAATTAGGAAAATAAACGCTTCCATTTTAAGTTGCCGATACTGAGAATCTGAAGCAAAGACACCATTTTCTTGAAATCTGAAAGAAAAATGCAGGTAGGAAATTTAAATCATGCCCTTCACTCCTTCCAATGAAGAATATCATCCAAAAGAGCAACCAATTTTTCCCCTTGATATGCTGGCCAATTATTAATGTCATTTGAACATTTCTACTTTAATTTCAATAGAAAATCACTTTGGTAGATATAATAGTTATACAAAAGACAGAAGGTCAGATTTTGAAACCTGGAAAAATATGTTGCTACCCAGAAGGTCAGGAATTGCTAAGTAGAGAACATAGACACCTCACCATAATTTAAGATGAAAGGTTAAAAGATGGTCATGTTAGGAGTGCATGCAAACAACCCTGAGCTTATAGTACTGAAGTTACAGTGGTAGGGTGTAGGTGTTCAATTTACCTATTGTATCTTTGATCAAACTTCAAAGTAATACATATACATTCTTCAGAATCTGTCTCTAAAACCATGCATATTCCACTAGAATGTTGTCAGCACACTGATATTTAAAGATGTGAAACTATGATCGTTGTATTTGAGAAAATAAAGAAGCTTCCACACAATTTTGCTTCCAGCAGGGTATTGTATCTGCTGACACAACACTAATGTTAGCTCCTGTAACGTAAGCTAATATAGTACTGAAAGATTTAATAGACATTTATTACAGTTCTTAATATATCCATATATTATGGTAACCGGCATTTCTGGGTGTGGGCTAATATTAAGTTATTTGGTTACAACCAGTATCATGCTTCAAGTGGTTTCATTTAAGATGGAGTCTGAGATCCTGGTATAGTCAAGTCACATGATACAATACGATATCATGAGCTTGTCTCAAAGGTGTACTGCATCCTGTCTGTGAGACAACACACAGCGAACAATTAACATAATTGAAATACATCAGAATTTACCCTATCAAGGTTAGATATTTGGGTTTGGTATCTTTGCAAGTGAGCTTTACAATGAGCAAATTCAGGTTTTCAAAAAGATAAAATGAATTTACAAAGTTGATTAAGGTTAAATGCCCAAATGCCAAGGGAGTACAACTTTTATTAAACTAAAAATAATTAAGAATAAGAATGGAGGCAAAAATGTTTCACCCAACCAGTTGTCAAGCAAGTTACCAAATAATTGTGTGCAATGAGAAAGCATGAATTGATTCGAAAGCAATTAAAGGGGAGCTTTTCAAATTCAGTGATTCTGGCATTTACCAGTAGTTCTTATTGGGAGATGCCAAGTCAAGCCTATGATTTTCTACCCATTAATTTTAATAGAGCAATAATCAAAAAGGAATTCAGTGAATAGTTTCCAAATATAATTCCCAGTATGCCAAGAATGGAGAATCTCCCCGAGATAGTTCTCTGCATGGAGAAAAGGAACTGGAGAAGGCAGGATACTGAATTGTCACAAAAAATAAACAATGTTACTTGCACAAAAATGAACCTTTTTCTACTTCTGATGAGTCTTCAAACTTGATCCTTGCCATCAGGATAAGGATACAAATTGTTGGTTGAGTGATAAAGCAATCAAGGGCAAGTCACCTCCAGTTCACTATCATCATTTTCTCTCATAAGCATAGTTAGAATTATAGAAACCCTACAGTGCAGAAAGAGGCAGGTGAGGTAAAGAATTCAAGAACATCTACAATGCTTCATAAATACCTCGTTAGCTGTAAAGCACACTGGAATATTCTTGAGGCTATGAAAGAAACTAACTTCTTCTTTACGCCAATGCCATATTTTATTCCTATTTTTGAAAGGCTTTTTTATGGTGATGAGAAGTGAATTGACTTCCTCCTGTTTATCTCCCTTTATTGGCCACAAAAAAAAATTATTTTTTTTCAGCACGCGGTATAACATTTGAATTAAAACAAAGTTTGCTGGTTAAAATTTTAAAAAATTACATGTTTTTTTTGAAAAAAAAAGGAATTTTATTCCTTATGAACCCCAAGGGGAAACACACACACAAACACAAGTATAAACTTTTAGAAGAAAAGAGTATCTATTACAAAAAGGAATATCAAGAATAGGAAGTTCAGAGTCTTTGAGATGTTATATTTAAGATAAGATCAGTTATTTGAAGACTTGTATTTTAATTTATTGGTGAATGGACATTTCTACAAATTGCTTTAATCGCGAAATCCTGTTTCTTGAGAAGCTGAGAGGAAACTGCCAGCTGGAAAGTCTTCCAGTTCTGCTGTTCCAAATCCACTTTTCCTCTCTCTGCTCAACCCAAAAACATTTGCCTTCAATGGAGTGCATTTGTGCATTGCTGCATGTGGATTCATTGTTTTTTTATAGTAAATAATCTACAGGTGAATCTTTCACCCTAACATACGTAAAGTCTCTTTCAGAAAGATACATTGTAAACAGAAGATGCAAATCTGAATGAATTGGTTGGTCATTTTTATTACATATTCTATGACAAGGCCCAATAGGAACTGAATTTGATGTTTTTCCGAAGCTTAGCTGAAACTCGTCAAGTGATTATGGAAGCTATCTTAACTCAATTTTTTAAACTCAATTTAATCCTTGAAAGTTTAAAAATAAGATGATGGAAATCAAAAATTTGTTGTCCATTTTTAACATATCATAACACTCACAAACGTACAAACTAGGTATTGGCTACTTGCTTCTTTGAGCCTGGTCCACTGTTCAGTAGGATCTGATTATTCCACATTCGAGCCAAGTCCAATTAACCTTTTGCCTTCTTGCTTATCTTTAAAGGTTAACTTAAACATGCCATTCTATGATACTAAATCGGGGGAATGATTTACAATGGAAGTAAGAAACCTAATTGTAAATAAACCGTGAAAATGTATAGAAGTAAAGGGGCATTGATGTCACAGAAAGAAGTAGAATTCTGGAATTCTAAAATTCGAGAGTCCAAAATCATGATTAAAGTGCACAGCCTGAGAGTGGTGGGGACAGATTCAATTCTGTATTTCAGAAGGGAATTGGATAATTAATTGGCGAGGAAAATAAATGTCAGTCTACGAGGAAAGGGCAGAGGAGTGGCACTAGATGAATTAATCTTCAGAGGGTTAGCATGAATGAAATAAATATCAAATGGCCTCCTTCTGATTTATAACCATTATCATTCTTTTATTAGCTTTGTTTTAATTTATAACTTGTACATCAGAGGAAAGAGAGTTACAAAAAAAGGTATCACAGCATTGTATATTCTCTACCATTCAATAAGGACAAATGTTCATCAAATCACAGTCATTAAAAACAAAATAAAAGAATGATATATTATTCTGGTCTTTAAGGACTCAATGAGCTATTTTTGACAGTAGACTTTCAGTTGGACTCATTCAAAATAGTGACAATGAAAGAAGGAGTAACATATAACACTACCATGATTTTCAGAAGACACAGTAAAACAGTCAAAGTTTAACTATCTTTGGGTCCAAATAATGAATCTCACTTGCTGGTTATGCTTTTATGTAAAATAGATTAAATCTATATTTTTGATGTTTCTACATTTTAGTTCTAATGCTGTTTCATTCTGTTATGTATAAACTTTATTGACAGATGGAAGTGAATAGCTATTATAAAATTTTAAGACATCAATGCAAGGATATTGCAAGTCTTTATGACATAGGAAAAATAGCCAAATAAGGACAGTAGACATGCATCATATGGTCTGTTTAAATTGAACACGTGCCTTCTCAGTAGTGCTGTCATCAAGGTGAAGAATGTTAGTACTAGAGAGAAGAACATGTACCATTTCAAGGAATTGATTTTCCGCATCCAGTAATCTTGATAAGCCATAAAGAAGTACTTGGCCACCATATAATACATTGCCATATTAATGAGAAGCAACTTTGATACTTCCTGTGAAGAGAGAAGTTTTTGAAATGTAATGTCAGTTATATTGTGAACATTTATGTCCTAGTCATTTTATGTATTAATATAAATTTTGATTTATTTCCAATTTGTTTATAGTATCATTGAGTGGATGAAGAATGTTGGCCGAGGAGAAAACTCTGCTCTTCTTTGAATGGTGTCATGTAATGTCTGACACAGTGGGTGGTGTGGGCCAAAATCTCTGAATATGAGACCTACATCAGGATTTGTTAATCGTGGAAAGTGTGATGATGATGTGCAAAAATAGATTGATGGTCAGTGTGCAAATCTTATATGCCTGTTGGCAGTCAGTAAATGTGGGAGTTCCCTGGCAAGGAATCATGCAGAAGACAATGGCAAACGAGACCATCACCTAACCCTTAGAGAAGAACATGGTACAAAGACAGATAATATCTGTTACTTGGACAAGGAAGGTAATTAAACTCTTTTCATTCTTGTTGTGTATTATTTATCTCAGCTTCCTCATTGGACACTATAAGGTAGATTTTGATCTTTGGGGTGTCAGACATTGAATGCTCTTGTAGTTCAAGATATCAGATAGCTGGGGAGCAAATGTGTAATTCTTTGTAGGAGAGGGGAGTGAAGGGCATACTGATATAACCTGAAAAATTGCAAGATCGGACTGGCAGGAGCCAGAATTATTTGTAGAACCAGCTGAAGTACTTCTCACTCTACAAGAAGTTAATTTCTAACATTATTCTATACATGATCCATTTAGAGTTTCAGCAATTTCCAATGTTAAGGTATCCGTGAATATTGAAGTTGGGTGTCAATCTACACCATAGAGACACCAATCTAAGTGGGAATATTGCCTAACACTTCACTCAAGAGGAAGGTTTGCCCAGACAATGATGGGTCTCTAAGAAAATTACAACAAATAATTTGTCAAGGTTCAGGTCAGTGGTAAGGTTTGTAAGACCTCACCTTCTGTAAATGACAATTTTTACTTTTAAAAATGTTGCCTTCTAATTTAATTTGAGAATACAAATTATGGGTACTATTATGTTTGAGCCAGCACCTGATAAAAATTGAATTAAGACGGATAAAAAGATTTTTTTTTACTAATGTGAGGGAATCAATGAAATGTGTCTGAAAAGGCTTTTGGTCTCATGTGAATGATGAAATGCAAAGACAGCAACACAAAACATTACTGGAGACATGGTGGTATCATGGTAATATCACCTGACTCGTAATATAGAAGCTCTGGGAGCATGCATTCAAATTCCAACATGGCAGCTTGTGGAACTTAATTTCATTCATAAATCTGCAGATAAAAGCTAGTCCCAGTAATGGTGGCAATGAAACCAACATCATTTATTGTAAAAATCATTGGTTCACTAGTGCCATCGAGGGAAGGATGTATATCGTCCTGGATGTGATTGCAGATCCTCAGCAGTGATGGGTGACATTGACCTTGCCAGTGATGCAAACATTTCATGAAAGAAAAATGCATTCCTCTAGAGTGTTGCATTGATGAGTAAATTAGTTCCATTAAATGCTATCACCCAAGATGAGAGTCAGTCCAGATTCTTCAGATAGTTTTCAGTTTTGTAGCCAAGAAATTGGCAGTTTTGTGAAATGCAAATTGTAAGATTTAATTTCAATATGATTTGTCTTCTGTGAAATATTAAGGATTGACAATTTTGCCATAAACTTGCCATAAATTAAGTCATACTCACTTCCTGCAGTGCCTACTTCTGCAAAGTTTTGGGGAACTGATTTATTTGTTCATTTGGAGGGGGCAATAGATATTCTTATGGCTAACCGGAGTTAAAAATCATCAGCATAAACATTTTATGTAAACAAAAAGAAATTACAATAAGATATAATTGACAATAAAGAGCCATTACTGGATTGAAAAATGAATTGAATAATACTGAGGCTATAGATAAAATATCAATAAAAATGGAAATAAAATAGGCAGAAAAGAAAATATTCACACAAAAGAAGAGCAACACTCCCTCTCTGACACTGGCTGCTAGCTTTATACTATTAAATAAATGCTGAGGCAGAGACCACAAAGTCATTGCCCTTTTTTTTGTCTTCTATACCAAACGTTCTATATGATGATAGAGGATTTGAGTTTTAAACCTATTAATTATCATCATGCGATATGTAGCATCAGATGATGTATGTGGCATGGAAAATTGCAGTTGATTGTAGCTGTCAGTCCACAACATTTACTTTGTCCAAGGTGCTTTCTCAGCATTAAGGTGACCACGAGCTGAGAAACAAGAAAGCTCTGCAGGCCAACATTTTACAGGGAGCAATTATGACAATCTTAGAAAAACTGTATAATTTGTTTCAAAGTGATATACAGCACATAGGGGCAGCAAAGTGGCTCAGTGGTTAGCACTGTTGCCTCACAGCACCAAAGACCCGGCTTCAATTCCAGCCTTGGGTGACTGCCTGTGTGAGGTTTGCACATTCTTCCTGTGTCTGCATGGGTTTCCTCTGGGTGCTCCGGATTCCTCCCACAATCACAAAGATGCGCAGTTTAGGTGAATTGGCTATGCTAAATTGCCCACAGTGTTCAGGGATGTGTAGGTTAGGTGCATTTGTCAGGAGTCAATGTAGGGGAATGGATCTGGGTGGGTGACTCTTCGGAGGGTCAGTGTGGATTTTGTTGGGCCAAATGGCCTGTTTCCACACTGCAGGAATCCTATGATATAGAGATGATCAATGGTTAGGCACCCTTAACAATAAGTAAAAATTTTGGAAAGCATTAACATAGGGCATAAACATACGATTTTGGTGTTGCAATGTGCTTAATGCTTTCCTCTATCAGAAGTTCTGGTAGAGACCAGTAATCTAGAACCCCAGGTCGATGTTCTGAGGACATCAGTTTAAATGCCACTATCATGAAACTTGAATCCAATAAGCAGCTGGCATAGGGAGCAGACCTAATAATGACCCCATGTGACCACTGTTGATTGTACTAAAAAACCCATCTGGATCAATAATTCCCTTGAGGGTAGAAAATCTACTATTCTTACCTGGTCTGGCCTACATGCAACTCCAGACCCAAGACTCTGGAGAATTAGGGACAGACAGTAAGTGCTAAACACCCACATTCTGTGAATCAATGCATTAAAAAACTGGTCAGAACTAATTTTCGCTTGTTTGGTGTTTAAAAATCTGATACTGCATTTGAATGGTTACATTAAATTCCATTCCCCAAAGTAAATCATATTGAGAAATTACCTTTGTTAGTTGCTAGAGTGGAGTGCAGCACAGGTAAAAAGCAATGCAAAGATATATCCCCAATGCTGATTTGTTTTCTTATCTCTTCGCATATAAATTTAAATGTCTGGCATCTCATGGATCCCATCTCCCATTCGAACATGAACACTGAATCATCAGAATCCCTGCTTATATCATTTATGTTTTTCCTTGAGATCATTGCTGATTTTCTGCCATTGTTAAGGTGCAATATTAGGAACTGTCCCCACTCTAACAAACTCAGAAATTTACCTTGGTAATATTAATGAAGGTAACCATAAGCTTTGTCAGAGAAATGGATTTTGAAAAACTTAAGAGGAGGGTTAAGTGGAAACATGACAGAAGAGGGTTTCAATGTGTAGAATGAGGTGGTTAGAGGCATAGTCACCAGCAGATAACATGAAGGTTGGGTATAAATTAACAGAGGACTCTGATGGAAAGCTGGAAAATATAGCAGGAATATCTAGAACACCTGCTGAATGTCATATGTTGGATTATCGTGCACCTTTACGGATTGATATGCTATCCTGACATGATGTAGGTGTAGTGAAGAAGAAACTCTCCTATTTCATATCTAAACATCAATGGTTACAAAGAAATATTGCTTATTTCATATTTCCAATTTGAAATATCTTCCAAATTCTACAGATAACCCAAACGTGTTTTAAGCTTTTGAGTTGCGCATGATGAGCCTGGAATGGTTAAGATGCCTGATGTTGGCTGCTACATTGTCATGACCCACTAGTTACATTCATCAACTCGAAGGGTCTTTGACTCAAGTTGTACTGAAGGCTGATCTCTGCTGTAACATCCTTAAAATACTGTCTCAGGAATGATTTGTTGTAAATAATGGCACTAGTCATCAAGCCAGAGAAAAGGTTGTTTACTTACTTTTTAAGAGACTTTACAGGTCAGGTGCAGATGTAACAGGGGAATAAAACTTCTGTATTCGACTGATCACGGTCAATCCTCTTGAGAGGATCAAGATATGGATCAGATATTTTAAAATACAAAACTGATTTTTATCCTTTCTTGTTGGTTTTCCTCCTATTTTCTCCAAAGCTCTGACAAAATACATCCAAACTCATTGTTACGTAATGTGTTAGAACAGAACGGAAAAGCTATGAACTCTGCATGATTTACAGACAAAAAGGAAACAGCGTTATACACAACATCAAAAAGAAAATGGTCAAAGGGTTAACAAGTCAGCTGAGTTCCTTTAACAGAGCCGAAAAGCAATGGCAACTGTTATTTTATATCCCCATTTATTGCATAATCCACCTGCAACAATCAAAAACTACCGATATCTCAAATATGCTTTTTTTCTTATTTATGGGCATCGCACATTATATTAATTTTGGCCTCAATTTAAAAGTCTGTGTGCAATTTTTCTACTGCCTTCCCAAATGATTAATCATGTAATTATGTTGTCACTTTTCCATCAATACAAAATGCTTTCACATGGGCATCAACACAAAAGCAGCAAATCAGATTGATAACCTGACTCACAACCATCCTAACACAACATTAACATTTAACTGGGCAGCAAGAAGATCTCTGGGGAAATATTTCTTTTCTCCTTGAACAGAGTGTTATGAAATTTCGATGGTGAAACCTACGACTACATTTTCCCCATGATGGTGGGAATCAAGAACCATGATGAGTGGGAAGCTGACTAAAATTCAGAAATTTTTCTGGGTTGAGTCTTTAATTAGAATGGAGATGGGCTTCGTCTCCACTTATAGCCAGTCGCACCAGGAATGGAACATGGAATAGAGGAAGTGTGTAAATCAGACTCAGATTCCTAGGGCACTCACACTGATGCTTTGAGCTGGCACCATGCACTGACCTACCAGTATGGTTACACTCTTTAGTTATCAGTCCTCATGGATTCTGCTTAATATGTATGAGCAAGCCAGCTTACAACATTGCTGCTTTTGTGATGAAGCTTACTGCTGCCATTATCTTTAAATGTATAAAACTACAGGCTTGCTTGGTCTATTGTGATCGAGGATGCCTCTTCCTGGTCTAATGCAAAGAGTCTTCATTGTTAATAAGATGCAGTTTATTACACATTAGTAAGTTACATTAATACTGGAGACATTGGGTTCAATTTTACAAGATTATTTGGAAGTGTGGGACAGAGGATGAGCATGTTACAGCATTCCCACTTCCAGAATAACTTCCCTGATCACCCACTAAACAGCCCATTAAGAGGTGACAGGTCATTGAGATGAGTATCTCATCCCATTACATCCTCCAACACTGGTGTTCTGTGTTACCAAATGGTTGAGGGTACTGGACAAACCTACTACCCAGGGGTTTCCAATGGTGAAGCGAGAAGGTGTGGCATTTTATCTTCTTGTGGAATTCAATGGGTCAGGTAGGGTTGGCGACAAAGGTGATAATCAAAGGCCATCCCCCTTGCCTGAGCCTTTCCTCCGATTGCTCCCAGAAACACTATAATATTATTCTAAGCTTAGTTAAAAATGTAGATTGATGAAAAGTATTTTGTTGATAATGAAAATAGAAATTCCCTAAAGGTGCATGGCAGGTCAGCCAGTTGATGTTGTTAATCTTGAATCAGAGAAGAATAAGAAGAAATTCTCTACCACCCTCACTCTTGCCTGCAACATCTTCAATACTTGTTGTCATCTGCCCCAACACCCTGCATATCCTGGTAGGCTGGCCAATAGTTGGATCCATATCTTTTATGGGGAGAGCATCTTAACTCTGACCACTAAGAGTGACTGACCATGTTCAAGTCGCTGGACTGGAATCAAAGGCTACCCTTGACTTACTGCACTGACACAATACTTGAGTCAGACCAACTGACAAATATTGCAAGCTTCCCGGTTTTGTGTGATAATGCAAGTCAGAAGTCATATCAGCCTGGTACTTCTGCATGAGGGGGCAAAGTGCAAGAAGGTAAGGCAAGAACAGCAGAATAGTGTGTGCATCCAGATAAGCTCAAAGTGAGTGAGCATAGGACAGCCCAGAGATCCAGTCCTTGAGTTGGTTACATGACCCTGAATACATAGTGTCTTTGCTGCAACATTACAATGATAGCTACTGTTGCAGCTGACAGTGCAGCATTGAAGTACAAATGCATGGAAATCAAAGGTGGGATTCTTGGTTCTTAAAGACTAGTTCATGTCAGATGCCAATTGCCATGGACATGAGTTGCATGTGGCCAGTGCCCATAGCTCGTGCCTTGAAATGTTGATGCCCAGTGGAGGTCTTTGGAGTAAGTGGTGAGCTGAAGTCATCAGGTATCCACTCTGACTTCTCTGTTGAGAATTGTTGTTGTCTAGCTCGGTAAATTATGAGTCTGAATATTAATAAGGCAAGTTGGGTTGTTAATATAACAATTAACAAGCAATAATACCCATTAATAGGCATATTAACACTCACTTTGCTGTTGGCAGTTGCAAAATATATGCAGCGAAATGCTCCTAAGTTGAAACAAGTCTTGCTGGATTTCCTGCATGAATCCGCCATAATTCCCACCATAGCCTACATTGCTAAGGTCCCTATAAGATTCCACCCAGTATTTTGCTTTGATCAAGTATTCCCCAAAGGAAAAGCACTCTCCAAGAAAGATACATAACCCCAGGAACAAAACCAGACAAAGTGCTAACACCAACTCATGCTTGTGCCAATAAATTATCTGTATGCTTGAGAGATTATAAATGAAATACATGTACAAAGACTGACAGAAATGGGACAAATTAGAATGAACAAACAATTTTTGTTCATGCACGATCACAGATTTCTTCACGAATGATCATTTTCTTTGTTGACCATGTGTATTCCGTAAGTTCTAGCTGCAAATGATAATATTTTGAAATTTTTGGGTGATTATTCTGCAATTGTTTGGTGAAATTTGCACTTTGCATATTTTGTATATCTTGTATACTTGAGCCTTGCCAGAGTCATGTGACCTCTAACGTATTTTGCTTTTACTTTGGAAATCATAGCCATTAAAGCATATTACATGAAACAGCAAGTTTTGAACGGATGCACTGTATGCATCAGGCACACCACTCCTACGAGTTTAGCCCCCTTTCTCACTTCCCACCCCCACTGTTAGCCATCTCCCATCCTTCCTTCGGCTCTGTGATCCCTTCCCAGTTAAAAACCCCAGATTTAGCTATCTCCTGCGCCCTTGTCCTTGGCAGTGCACACTTGTCAATTCGGCTCTGCTGGTTCTATTGAGATTGTCCGGAAACTGAAGACTGAAAGTGTAAACTTTACCCTGTTAAGGCTGACTGGAGCGCATTACAACAACAGGGCAACTTTACTTAAACCCGGTCAATCTGTAACTGCTTTATCTTCAGGACAGAGGACAATGAGCAGTCAGACCCCAACCCTACCCTACCCAGACCTCTACCCTGTGAAATTCCAGACCAAATGATTAATTTTAGTGCTGTGCCATTCTATAATTCAATGCACACGTGAAGTCTTCATTGGAATTGCATAATTGCTGATATTTTAATGACATTCAATGTGCTATGCACTAAGTAATATATTTAGGCACCACTTCATATAATAAATTATTATCACACTATTGACCATGCATTGCTGGAGACTTCTTATGAACATATAATTCAGTACCACATGTTGGCTTTATTACTTATGGAGGCTTTGTTGTATTTGTGCAATAATAACTAAAATTCATCATTACTAATGTGACACTTATACAGTCTCTGCATTATTTCTAGCCCAGACAAATTCACCCATGTGGGCACAGAGCAGCACCTATGATTCATCTTATCCATGCTCGACATTATGATCAAGTATCACGATTTTTTTTTCAAATTAAAAGGCAATCATGCAAAGTAACAAATACAATCAAGAAATAAAAGAGCTAAGACTTGGCAAAATCTTTGAAGCAGAAGTGATGACAACTATGAATGGGAGGACTTAATCCTAAATTAGGCTCATATATTTTAATAAAATGACTAATAAAATAGTTGTGCTTTTAAATGTCCTCTAAGAAGAATTCTAGTTCCTCAATAGCAAGTGAAATAATTCAATGGATGCATCTATAATATCAGTCAATGCTAGTTCACTGGAGAAAGTTTATCTTCAGTTATTGGTCCCAGTGTTTTTCACATGTTTCCATAATAACATAAAAAATAGGAACAGGAATGGCTCATTGAGTTTGCTCCACTATTCAATAATATCATAGCTGATCCGCTTATCATATTAACTTCACTTTTCTGTCAGTTTCCCATAACAGGCTTGATTCCCTTGGAGATCAAAGCATTGTATAAAACAGGTTTTATTGTATTGAATGACCCAGCAGAATCACTGAATTGTTATGGTGTAGAATGTGGCCAATCAGCTCATTAAGTCCCACCGGCTTTCTGAGCAATTTAACTGAGTGCCAATCCTCTGCTTCTCCCCCCATAACTTTGTGCTTTATTTCAATTTAACTAATCATGCGATGGCCTCTTAAATGCTTCAGTTGAACTTGCCTTCACCCCAATTACAGGCAGTGCATCCAAGAACCAAACCATTCACTGTGTGAAAGGGTTCTTTCTCATCTCACATTTGTTTCATTTGCAAAATATTGTGACACAATAACCTCTGGTTCTCAACCATTTTACAGCTGGGAACATTGTCTCCCTATCTGCTCTGTCCATACCATTTATGGTTTTGAAAACTTCTATCAACTCTCTCTCAGCCTTCTCCTCTCCAAGGAAACACGTTCCAATGTCTCTAATCTTTCTTCATAATTGGAGCTTTGGATCCCTGGAACCAATGTTATAAATCACTTCAGCATTCTCTCCAATTCATTCATATGCTTCCTAAAGTGGGTTCCCAGAATGCACGCAATGTTCCAGCTGAGGTCGAACCAGTGCTTTATCTAAGTTTGACATAACTTTCCTGCTCTTGTACTCTCTATCCCTCTTTAATGATGCCTAGAATACCTTAAGCATTATCAACAGATTTCCCTATTGTCGTGCAATGACCAACGCAAGTATTTACCCAGGTGTCTTTTCTGCATTCCCTTTAGAACAGGAACCTTTATTTTACATTGCCTCTCAATGTTCTTTGTACCAAAGTGCATCACCTTATACTTCCACACTGAACTTCTTCAGCCACTTAACCACCATTCCACCAACTTGTCAATATCCTTTGGAAAAACTAGGAGAAAGTGAGGACTCTAGGTGCTGGAAAGTTAGAGTCAAAAAGTGAGGCACTGGAAAAAGCACAGCAAGTCAAGTAGCATCAGAGGAGCAGGGGAGTTGATGTTTTGGGCATAAGCCCTTCATCAGGAACTTATATATTTTAATTAAGCCACCTCTCACTCTTCTAAATGTCAGAGGATATAGGCCTAGACTGTGCAGCCTTTCCTCAGAGGGCAATTCGCTCATTCCAAGTACTTTGTCCAATAAACCTTCTCTGAATTGCTTTTAAAGTATTAATGTCCTTCCCATACATATGGTGACCAGTACTGTGCATAGTACTCCAGGTGCAATCTCGCCAATGTCCAGATTCACTAAAGCATAATCTCCCTTCTCTTGCATTCAATTCCCCTAACGATAAACCATAACATTCCATTAGCCTGATTACGTGCTGTACCTGCATACTAATGTTTTGTGATTCATCCACCGGAACATCCAGATCTCTCTGCAACTCAGACTCCAACTTTTCACCATTTAGAAAATATGCTTCTTTTTCATTCTTTCTGCAATAATGAACAATTTTACACTTTTCTCCATTATAGTCTGCTTGCCACACCTTTGCTCATTCATTTAACCTATTGTAGGCTCATTATATCATCTTTACAACTCATTTTTCTGCCTATCTTTGTGTCATCAATAAATTTAGCAACCATATTTTTAGTTTCTTCATTCAAAGCATATTTATAACTTGTTGAGCTCTAGCACCACCCTCTGTGGCACACTACTCTTTACATTCTGCCAGCCTGAAAAAGACATATGCATCCTACTCTATGCTTCCTGTTAGCTAGCCAATCTTTTCTCCAAGACATGTTATCTCCAACACCATGGGTTTTCATTTTCTGCAATTAACTTTGTTGTGGAACTTTATCAGATGCCTTTTGGAAATTTAAGTACAATACAGCCACAGGTTCACCATTATCTATAGCACATGTTGCTTCTTCAAAGAGCTCCAACAAATTAATTGAACTTGAAGTTCCTTTGATAAAACCATGTTATCCCTGCCTGATTACTTTGAAATTATCCAATTGCCCTGTTATACCATCTTTAATAATAGCTTCTAACATTTCCCTGAGATAGATAAGCTAACTGGCCTATAGTTTCCTGCTTTCTGCTTCTGTCCCTTTTTGAACATTAGCTATTTTCCAAGCTGAATGAACCTTCCCCAAATCTAATGAGCTTTAGAAAATCAAAACCAATGCATTAACTATCTAACTAACTATCTCACTCCAGACCCACAGCAATGCAGTTGATTCTTAAGTGCCTTCTGGGCAATTAAGGCTGGGCAATAAATGCTGCCTAGCCAGCCAGGCCCTCATCCCATGAATGAATAAAAAAAACTAGTTCCTTCTTTTAAAACCCGATGATGAAATTTATCAGGATCCAGGGACTTGTTAACTCACAATTCTACCAATTTACTTGGTACTACTTCCTTGGTGATTGTAATTGTCTTGAGCTCCTCCTTCCCTTTCAATTCCTAATTTACTGCTATTTCCAGAATGTTATTTGTATCCTCTCTAGTGAAGACTGATGCAAAATATCTGTTCAATATCGCTTAGCAAATTTTGTATCAATATTACCACTGTCCCTTTATTTCAAAGGATAAATAAGAAACAACATGCACTGCACTGGAACAGGCCCTTTGGCCCACCAAGCCTGTACCAACACATGATGTCGACCTAAACCAAAAACCTTTTACCTATACATATCCCTCTATTCCTTGCTTATACATGTATCTGTCAAGATTCCTCTTAAATGTTGCTATATTCTGTGCTTTATCATCCCTTCTGGCAGTGCAATTCAGGTACCACAATCCTCTATGTAAAAGACATGCCTCTCACATCTCCTTTAAACTTTCTCCCTTTCACCTTAAACCTATGTACCCTGGGGAAAAAAAGACTGTCATAATTTTGAAAAACCTCTCTTCGGTCACCCCTCGGCCTTCAACGTTTAAGTGAAAACCAGGCAACGTTCTGATAAACCTTTTCTTAAACCTCTCCAAATCCGTCACATCCTTCTGGTAGTGTTGTGACCAGAACTGTATGCAATATTCCAAATTGGCAAGTATGATGTTGTGGGGATAACTGAGGCGTGGTTTCAAATGGACAGGGCTTGGGAAATGAATATTCAAGGCTATACGTGCTATCGGGCCGAGGGGGTGGGGTGGCCGTGTTGGTGAGGAATAATATTCAGTCCCTTGCGAGGGAGGGGGGGCATAGAATCAGGAAATGTAGAGTCAGTATGGATAGAGCTGAGAAATTCTAAGGGTAGAAAGACCTTAATGGGAGTTATCTACAGACCCCCAAACAGTAGTCTGGATGTAAGGTGTAAATTGAAATTGGAGTTGAAATTTGCCTGTTACAAAGGTATTATTATAGTTGTTATGGGGGATTTCAACATGCAGGTAGTCTGGGAGAATCAGGATGTTAATGGACCCCAAGAAAGGGAGTTTGTGGAGAGTCTCTGAGATGGATTCTTAGAATAGCTTGTACTGGAGCCTACCAGAAAGAAGGCAATTCTGGATCTGGTGTTGTGCAACAAACCGGATTTGATCAGGGACCTTGAAGTGAAGGAGCCATTAGGAGGTAGCAACCATAACATGATAAGTTTTAATCTGCAATTTGAGAGGGAGAGTGGAGAATCAGAAATGTCAGTATTGCAGTTGAACAAAGGGAACTATGGAGCTGGTCAAAGTTCAATAGCTCATTACCCTAGAGGGAATGGCTGTGGAACAACAATGGCAGGTATTTCTGGATATAATGCAGAAGGTGCAGGATCAGTTCATTCCAGAGAGAAGAGAAGAAGTATAACATAGCAAAGATTAGCGGGAAGCCGGAGGACTGGAAAACTTTTAAAGAGAAACAGATGTTAACTAAAAAGGCAATACGTGGAGAAAAAAATGAGGTATGAAGGCAAACTGGACAAAAATATAAAGGATAGTAAAAGCTTTTTTAGTTTTGTGAAAAGAAAAAAGATGGTTAAGACTAAAATTGGGTCCTTGAAGATAGAAATAGGAGAATTTATAATGGGGAACAAGGAAATGGCAGAAGAGTTGAATACGTACTTTGGATCTGTCTTCACTGGGGACAACACAAGCAATCTCCCAGATGTAATAGTGGCTGAAGAACCTAGGGTAATGGATGAACTGAAGGGAATTTATATTAGGTAGGAAAAGCTGTTGGATAGACTGTAAAGTCTGAAGGCCGTTAAGTCCCTGGCACCTGATGGTCTACATCCCAGGGTACTGAAGGAGGTGGCTCTAGAAATCATGGATGCATTGGTGATCATTTTCCAATGTTCTATCGATTCAGGATCAGTTCCTGCGGATTGGACGGTGGCTAATGTTGTCACACTTTTCAAGAAAGGAGGGAGAGAGAAAACACGGAATTATAGACCAGTTTGCCTGAAATCAGTGGTGGAAAAGATGCAGGAGTCAATTATAAAAGATGAAATTACATTAGATTAGATTACTTACAGTGTGGAAACAGGCCCTTCGGCCCAACAAGTCCACACCACCCCGCCGAAGCGCAACCCACCCATACCCCTTCATTTACCCCTTCACCTCACACTACGGGCAATTTAGCATGGCAAATTTACCTGACCTGCACATCTTTGGACTGTGGGAGGAAACCGGAGCATCCGGAGGAAACCCACGCAGACACGGGGAGAATGTGCAAACTCCACACAGTCAGTCGCCTGAGGCGGGAATTGAACCCGGGACTCTGGCGCTGTGAGGCAGCAGTGCTAACCACTGTGCCACCGTGCCGCCCATTATGATGCATTTGGATAGAGGTAACAGGATAGGTCAGAGTCAGCAAGGATTTATGAAGGGGAAATCATGCTTGACTAATCTTCTGGAAGTTTTTGAGGATGTAGCTATGAAGCTGTACAAGGGAGAGCCAGTGGATGGAGTGTACCTGGATTTTCAGAAAGCCTTTGATAAAGTCCCATATTAGTGGGACTTTATCAGTGAGCAACTTTAGGGCACATGGTACTGGGGGCAAAATACTGACTTGGATTGAAAATTGGCTGGCTGACACAAAGCAAAGAGTAGTGATAAATGGATCCCTTTCGGAATGGAAGGCGATGACCATTGGGGTATCACAAGGTTTGGAGCTGGGACCGCAGCTGTTTACAATATACATCAATGATATAGATGAAGGTATTAAAAGTAATATTAGCAAATTTGCTGATGACACAAAGCGGGGTGCCAGGGTAAAATGTGAGGAGGATGTTATGAGAATACAGGATGACTTGGACAGACTATGTGAGTGGACTGATGCATGGCAGAAGCAGTTTAATGTGGATAAGTGTGTGGTCATCCACTTTAGTGGCAAGAACAGGAAGGCAAATTACTATCTAAATAGAGTCAAGTTCGGGAAAGGGGAAGTACAATGAGATCTAGGTGTTCTTGTACATCAGTCATTGAAAGCAAGCATACAGGTAAAGCAGGCATTGAAGGAAGCTAATGGCATGCTGGCCTGCATAACAAGAGGAATTGAGTATAGGAGCAAAGAGGTCCTTCTGAAGGTGTACAGGGCCCTGGTGAGACCGCATTCTGGAGTATTGTGTGCAGTTTTGGTCTCCAAATTTGAGGAAGGACATTCTGGCTATTGAGGTCAATTCTTGAGTGGCGGGACTATCATATTTTGATAGATTGGAGCGACTGGGCTTGTATACACTTGAGTTTTGTAGGATGAGAAGAGATCTGATTGAGGCATATAAGATTATTAAAGAATTGGACATTCTGGAGGCAGGAGGCATGTTTCTGCTGATGGGTGAGTCCAGAACCAGAGGACACAATTTAAAAATAAAGGGTAGGCCATTTAGATTAGATTCCCTACAGTATGGAAACAGGCCCTTCGGCCCAGCAAATCCACACCGACCCTCCAAAGAGTAACCCACCCAGTCCCACTTCCCTCTGTCTAATGCACCTAACACTATGGGCAATTTAGCATGACCAATTCACCTGACCTGCACATCTTTGGACTGTGGGAGGAAACCAGAGCATCCAGAGAAAACCCACGCAGATACAGGAAGAATGTGCAAACTCCAAACAGACAGTAGCCTGAGGTTGGAAACGAATCTGGGACCTGGTGCTGTGAGACAGCAGTGCTAACCACTGAGCCACCATGCCGCAGAGTTGACACAAAGCTTCTTCACCCAGAGAGTGGTGGATATATGGAATGCTCTTCCCCAGAAAGCAGTCGAGGCCAAGTCTCTGGATACTTTCAAGAAAGTGATGGATAGAGCTCTTGAAGATAATGGAATCAAAGGTTATGGAGATAAGGCAGGAACAGGATACTGATTGTGGATGATCAGCCATAATTATAATGAATGGTGGTGCTGGCTCAAAGGGTTGAATGGCCAACCCTGCACCTATTGTCCATTGTCTACTGTCTAAATATGGCCTAACTAAATTTCCATACAGCTGCAACATGACTTGCCAATTTTTATAGTCCATGCCCTCACCAATGAAGGGCAGCATGCCATATGCCTTCTTGACCACCTTATATCCACTTGTGTTACCGCTTTCAGGGAAATGTGAACCTGTATGTCTAGAATCCTCAGGATGTTAATGCTTCTAATGATTCTGCAATTTACTGTATATTTCCATCCTGCAAAAGGCCTTCCAAAATGCATCATCTCATATTTGTCCAGATCAAATTCCATGTGCCATTTCTCCTCTCCAGCCCATCTATACCCTGCTGTGTCTTCTGGCAATCCTCCTCACTATCCACAGCTCTCCTAACCTTTGTATCATCCACATACTTCCTAATCACCTACATTCACCTCCAAATCAATTATATATATTACAAATAACAGGGGTCCCAGCACTGTTCCCTATGGAACATCATGGGTCTCAGATTTCCAGTCAGAATAATATCCTTTCATCGTTACTGTCTGTCTTCTATGACCAAGCCTGTTCTGTGTCCATCTTACCAGCTCACTACGGATTCAAAGTGTCTTCACTTTCTGTATCAGGTTGCCATGAGAGACTTTGTCAAAGGCCTTGCTGAAGTCCATGTAGACAACATTCAATACTCTTCCCTCAACATTCACAAGTCTGTTGGGACTTTGTACCAAATGTCTTTGGAACTGCGTGCGTACAACATTAACTGCCATACTCTACCAATGCTCTCAGCTGTTGCTTCAAATTCTCCAGCAAGTTAATTAAAGACAATCTTCCATGAAAATTTCCATGCTAACTCTTCTGAATTCAGCTAGATTTTCCCTTGCGACTGATTAATTCTATCCCCCATAATTGTTTCTATCCTCACCACTGAAGTTAAACTGGCTGCTCTGTAATCTTTGGGCCAACCTTTACAACCTTTTTTGAACAAGGGCATAGCTTTTACAATTTTCTAATCGTCAGGCATGAAATCATAAGTCAAGAGAAGTTTGAAAGATTATTGCAACTGCCTCTCCAATTTTAGTCAAACTCACTGGTGCATCTCTTCTTATCAACTTTATATACCAACAGTTTATCCAATGCCTCCACGTTATCAATTTTAAACCCTTCTAAATAAGACCAGAAACTAAATGACACCAGAATAAGACCAGTACATTTCCCTGCTGTTTTAAAGATGATCAAAGTATACCTTATCAGATATTACCAGAAATTACTTAAATGAACACACATTAGAATAATTACAGAAATTGCTGGAATAACTCACCAGGTCTGGCAGCATCTGTGGAGAGAAAGCAGAGTTAATGTTTCAGATCCAGTAACCTAAGCTGAAGAAGGGTCACTGGACCTGAAATGTTAACTCTGCTTTGTCTCCACTGATGCTACCAGACCTGGTGAGTTACTCCAGCAATTTCTGATTCTGTTTTTGATTTCAAGCATCTGCAGTTCTTTGTTTTTTTTTGTCACACATTGGAATATTCCTTGTTTCTCCTGGTTCCATAAACTTCATATCAAACCTGCAGTGGCTGCTTCTCTTCATATTGCTGTGAACATTCTAAACCTTTCCATCCAAAAAAATGGATTCAGAGGAGAAGAAATAATTTAAAAGCATAAAATTGCATGTACACATGAATAACGTCTGCCTGGTTATCCCAAACAGTGAGTATCAGATGATGGTTAGTGTGTGGTGTGGAATGGCATGGGTTCAATTCCACTGTGACAGTTCATGGAGGCCTTTTGCCTTGCCCTGGGCTTACAGCACAGTGGTGCCCTTCAATTCATATAACTACTTCTCTGCCTGTCCCTCTCTGCAACAGAGAGGGATACTGTTGGTATAAAAACAGAAAATGAAACCTAGTACATCTGGCAATATCTGTGGAGAGCTATTTCAAGCCCAGTACAACTTGGCTAATTAACTCATCAACTAATTACCTTATCCAAAACAGACTCCTATATTTGAGGATTGACACTAGACATTTGTCATCATCTGATGCTTCATTAATAAAAGTACTGCTTAAAGTATATTAAGTGGGTCAACTACTTTGAGGAGTTTAAGAAAATGTTAAAAACAAAATTGCTGGAAAAGCTCAGCAGGTCTGAAAGCCTCCGTGGAGAGAAATCCGAGTTAACCTCTAAGGAAGGGTAAATGTAATAATAGAACTCCCACAATATGGAAGATGGGCATTCAGTCCACACTATCCCTCCAAAGAGTATCCCACCCAGACCCCTACATTCCCCATGACTAACCCACCTAGCCTGCACATCCAGAGTCACTATGGGCAATTTAGCATGGCCAAACTACCTAACCTGCACATCTTTAGACTGTGGGAGGAAACCAGAGCACCTAGACACAAAGAGAACATACAAACTCCACACAGACAGTTGCCTGAGGGTGGAATTGAACTCAGGTCTCTGGCACTATGAAGCAACAATGCTAACCACTGAGCCAACTTGCCACTCTTTGTAGGGCAATGCATTAACATAGATTGAAGATTGGTTAACACACAGAAGGCAGAGAGCCAGGATTAAAAGGTCTTTATCAGATTGCGAAGATGTAACTAGTGGAGTGCTATAAGGATCAGTGTTGGGGCCTTAATTATTCATTATTGAAATTAATGGTTTTGTGGAAGGGCCGACATGTAATATATGCAAATTTGCTGATGATACAAAAATAGATGTGAGGGCTTTTATGGTGAGATCATAAGCAATCTGCAAGGAATATACTTATAGTGACTGAGTAAAATATCGGCAGATGGATTTTAATGGAGGAAAGTATGACAGTAAGAATCAAAAGGCAAATTATTATTTAAATGGAGAGAAGTACAGCATGGAAGCATTTGGTTGTTCTTGTGTGTGCAACAAAAGGTTAGCTTGCAGGTGCAGCAAGTAATTAAGGAGGCAAATGGAATTTTGGCCCTTATTGCTAGAGTTTTGGCACTTTAGGGAAGACTTGTTACAATTGTACAGTGTGTTTGTGAGGCCATACTTGGAGTAGTGCGTATAATTTTGTTCCCTGTATTGAAGAAAGATGTACTGGTATTGGAAGCGGTACAAAAGAGATTCATTAGGCAGATTTCTGCAATGAAGCGGTTGACTTATCAAGAATAGTTAAACAGGTTTGTCCTTTATTCATTTCAATTTTTATGTATATGGGGTGACCTTATTGAAAAATACAAGATTCTGAGGGAGCTTGACAGGTTGATGTAAAGAAGATATGTCCACAAATAGTGGAATCTCAAAGGAGGGGACATACTTACAGAATAAGGGAAACTCTTTCTGCAGAGTTCAGTGGATATCTGGAATTCTCTACCTCAGTGAAGGGATATCAATGAAAGTATTTAAACAAGAGGTGGATAGATTTTTGAAATATCAGGGAGATGGGCACTATGAGGCCTGGTGCAGACCAGTCATTGTAGAATGACAAGACGGGCATGATGGGGTCCAATGGCTTACTCTTGCTTCTTTTTCTTGTGTAAACAAGCAGGAGGCTGGAAGAACACAGCAGCAAGAGGTGGAAAAGTCAATGTTTCGGGTTTAACTCTTCTTCAGGAATGGGGGTGGGGGTAGGGGGGAACTGCAGATAAAGGTGGGAGAAGTGTTATGGATGGGGAAAGGGACAGAGTGGTGAGGTAGTGATTGGTGAATACAGGTAGTGGATATGACCTGGTTGGTCAACAGGAGGAATGAATCGGTTTGGTAGCTGGAGGAAGGGTCAGTTGGAGAGATGGAAGGCAGGAGGCTGGAAAGAGAGTCGGGGATGGGTGGGAAAATTATTTGAAATTTGAGAACTCAGTATTGATTCCTCCAGGCTGTAGACTACCCAGGCAGAAGATGAGGTGTTGTTCCTCCAATTTACGGTCTGATTCACTGTGGCAATGGAGGAGACCAATGGTGGACATGTTGGAGAGGGAGTGGGAAGGGGAATTGAAATGGGTGGTGACTGGGTGGTCAGATTGGCTGGTACGGGTCCAGCTATGATGCTCAGCGAAACGTTTCCTTAGTTTACCTTTGGTCTCCCGATGTAAAGAAGACCATTTCAAGAGCACCTGATGAAGTAAAATAGGTTGAAGGAGAGGCAGCTGAACCTTTCTCTCACCTGGAAGGACTGTTTGGAGCCCTGGATGGAGGTGAGGGGGGTTTTACATCTTTATGGTTGCAGAGGAACGTGCCATGAGCGGGGGTTGCATTTTCAGGGCGGAGAGTGACGTGAACCAGGGAGTGGCAACAGGAATGGTCCTTACAGAAGGCAGAAATGGGTGTGGAGGGGAAGATGTTTTTGGTGTGGGGTCTAGTTGTGGGTGGCACGGTGGCACAGTGGTTAGCACTGCTGCCTCACAGCGCCAGAGACCCGGGTTCAATTCCCGCCTCAGGCGACTGACTGTGTGGAGTTTGCACGTTCTCCCCGTGTCTGCGTGGGTTTCCTCCGGGTGCTCCGGTTTCCTCCCACAGTCCAAAGATGTGCAGGGTCAGGTGAATTGGCCATACTAAATTGCCTGTAGTGTTAGATAAGGGGTAAATGTAGGGGTATGGGTGGGTTTCGCTTCGGCGGGTCGGTGTGGACTTGTTGGGCCGAAGGGCCTGTTTCCACACTGTAATCTAATCTAATCTAATCTAGTGGGATTTGGCGGAAGTGTTTAAGAATGATACGTTGGATGCAGAGAGTGGTGGGTGGAAAGTGAGGACAAGTTTGGGGGTGAAGGTTTAAAGCAGTGGAGCAGCGAATGGAGGAGGGGTGGTGGAGGGCTGTCTGGATGACAGAGCAGGGAAAAACACATTACTTAAAATAGGTAAAAATCTGGAATGCTTGGAAGTGGAACATCTCCTCATCAGAGCAGATAAGAAAGAGACAGAGGAACTGGGGAAATGGGTTAAAGTTTTTGCAGGATATGGGATGGGAGGAGGTGTACTCCAGGTATTTATGGGACTCTCTGCAGCTTCCCCTATCCCCAGTCCTGAAGAAGGGTTCTACTCAAAATATGGACTTCCCCAATTTCTAATGTTGCGTGGCTTGCTGTGTTCTTCCAGCCTCCTGCTCGTCTACTTTGAATTCCAAGAGAAAGTGAAGACTGCAGATGCTGGGGATCAGAGCTTAAAAATGTGTTGCTGGGAAAGCGCAGCAGGTCAGGCAGCATCAAAGGAGAAGGAGTATCGACGTTTCGGGCATAAGCCCTTCTTCAGGAATGAGGAGGGTGTGCCAAGCAAGCTAAGATAAAAGGTAAGGAGGAGGGACTTGGGGGAGGGGCATTGGGAATGCAATAGGTGGAAGGAGGTTAAGGTGAGGGTGATAGGCCGGAGAGGGGGTGGGGGCGGAGAGGTCGGGAAGAAGATTGCAGGTCAAGAAGGCGG
>NC_057710.1:47031728-47115120 GCF_004010195.1 Chiloscyllium plagiosum | reverse complement strand
AGGTCTAGGAAGGGGAGGGAGGAGTCTGAGACGGTCCAGGTGAATTTGAGGTCAGGGTGGAAGGTGTTGGTAAGTGGATGAACTGTTCAACCTCCTCGTGGGAGCACGAGGCAGCGCCGATACAGTCATCGATGTAGCGGAGGAAAAGATGGGGGGTGGTGCCGGTGTAGCTGCGGAAGATGGACTGTTCCACATATCCAACGAAGAGGCAGGCATAGCTAGGGCCCATGCGGGTGCCCATGGCTACTCCTTTGGTTTGGAGGAAGTGGGAGGATTGGAAGGAGAAGTTGTTAAGAGTAAGGACCAGTTCAGTCAGTTAAAGGAGAGTGTCAGTGGAAGGGTACTGGTTGGTTTGGCAGGAAAGGAATAAGCGGAGGGCTTTGAGGCCTTCGTGATGGGGGATGGAGGTGTATAGGGACTGGATGTCCATGGTGAAGATAAGGCGTTGGGGGCCGGGGAAGCGAAAATCATGGAGGAGGTGGAGGGCGTGGGTGGTGTCCCGAACGTAGGTGGGGAGTTCTTGGACTAAGGGGGACAGGATACTTTGAATTCTAGCATTGCAGGTAATTTTTTTCTCTCTATTTCTTATGTTCTTATTTATTACAAACTGAGAATCAGATTATTTGTTTAGCTAGTTATTCGGAACCCATGTAAGATTTTTGGGAAGAGAATTTTAATTAAAGTGGAATGTTGCTGGGAACGAAACAATTTGCTTTAACATTTCCTTCAGATTTGGGGTTTACATCATTCAATTTTTGTAATTTTCAATATTATAAAAGGCAAACTAAAAGAAGAGAAACAAAGTATTTGTTTGTAAAATAGGCAAACCTCACAGCAGAATTGTTTGTGAAATCTTTCAGTTGTTTCCTTGTGTTTTATTGTATTTTGTTTCCCAAGAAAGGCTATCTCAATGCGAAGGCCTTTAAAGCCTGTCCTTGTCTCCCCCTAACACGGATAACATTTATCTCTGTGCCAAGGCCTCATGGACTGTTTTTTGTCAACCTGTCAATTTTAAAACAGAATCTGTAGTTCAGTAAATAAAGATAAACGATCCTGCTACAGCTCTACGGCCCCAGAGCTAAACCGTGTTGGCCCCTCAGGATTTGGCGCTGCTTCGTTGACTTTTCAGACAGGCTGGTAATATAGCAGATGCATACAGTTAATCCCCCTTCCCGCTCCTTCTCCTGTCCAGCAGATTATCTTGTTTTATTTTTCCTGGGGTAACGTTATAAGCATCAAGGTCAAAGGGAGCAATGGCATCATTCACGAACTCCTTGTTCTTCAATACATGAAGAAGCCTTTCGCAACAGAATTTAATATAGAAGAGGAAGAAAATATTTGAAGTCTCCACAGATTTCCAGTTAGCTTTAATTTGTTTTTAAATTGAGAGGTTCTTTCGTCATCCATTGCTTTGCTCTGTATAGTAAGACCTCATATACAATTGCATATTTAATTCATCAACAGCCAATTGTAAAAAAGTAAATGTACATTTGTCCAGAAGGTAAGCCAAACTAATTCATCAGTAATAACTTTACAATTTACAATTTTCTCACATTCACTTTCATTGTGCATTTTGGATTATATTGGGATGGTAACTGAACTTGATTATTTGAGTATCAATGAGTACTACCTATAATGTAAGAAACACAGTAGTCAATTCTGAGAATAAGTAAAAATGCTTTCCCAATAGCAAGGTTTAAAGATGTCTGTCTGGAACTGGTAAATACAGACAAGGCAAATACCAGGTTAAGGGAGCCAGGATGGACATAACTGCATTCAGCACTTTGTGATGAGACAAAAATGAAAAAATAGAGCTTGTTAATTGAAGAAAATGAAGTAAACTTTGACAGATATGCTGACAGAATGGATGGTAGCAACCAGAGCATTAATCCCTCCACAACCACCTGATGAAGGAGCAGCGCTCTTGAAAAGTAGTGCTTCCAAATAAACCTGTTGGACTATAACCTGGAGTTGTGTGATTTTTTTTAACTTCGTACACCCCAGTCCAACAGCGGCATCTCCAAATCGCATCCTTGATACTTACGTTCAGAATCTCTACAGAAGGATTTAAACAGGTTAATTAAATGGGAAAAGACTTAGCAGATGGAATATAAAGTGGAGACATGTGAGGGTATGCACATTGGCAAGAAGCATAGAGAAACTGAAAATTGTTTAAATGAAGAAATATTGCAGAAAGCTATGGAATAGAGGGATTTGGGAATTCTCTTCCTTGAATTAAAAGAGCTGACATCCAAGTTAAGCAGTTGATAGGAAACACAAATGGAACGTTTGCTTTTATTTCAAAAAGAATGGAGTGTAAAACTGGGACAAGCTTATGTAAGGCCCTATATACCAGCATTGAAGGTAGTCCAGAGACGATTCACGAGGCTGACATTAGTATGGAGGGAAGGTCTTATAAGAAGAGATTGAGTTGATTGACCCTGTAATAACTGGAATACAGAAGAATAAGAGATGGCCTTATTAGAAGATTCTTTGGGGACTTGCTAAAGTAGAAAGCTGTTTCTCCTTGTAGGAGAATCTAGGGCCAGAGAGAATAATCACAGAGTAAGGGTCCACACATTTAAAACAGAGTTGAAGAGGATTTTCTTTTCTCAGAAGGTAGTGAATAAAGAATTCATTGCCTCAGAGGGCTGTTGAGGATAGTCATTGAGTATATTCAATGATTATTAAGGGTTATGAAAACAAAAAAGGAGAGTAGAATTGAAGATTATCAGGTCAGCCATGATATCGTTGAATAGTGGAACAGACTCAATGGGCTGAGGGCCTCTTCTGTTCTTTTGCCTTATGGTCAAATGATCTTCATGGAAAGGAAGATCAGGCGAAGTATATAATTTGGTAGCTGTCCTGCTCGCATTGAATTTCACCTCCAATCAGTCCTGTTGCATAGCTGCACTATTGTGAGCTTGACTGGAGAATGGGTCAAACATTAATAGGCTGTCCCAAGTGCCTCATCCAATTCAAGTCGACATGTGGCTGAGAGCACCTGTGGTTGTGGGTTATGGTTGTGACGTTCCCATCAGAAATGAGCACTGCTAATATGGTAAGAGACTGTGAGGGCATTTCAAGATGTAAGCACCCTCTTATGACATCAAAAAAAATGAAAATAAGGTTGAGAAAGGTGGTGCTAGAAAAACACAGCAGTTAGGCAGCATCCAAGTAGCAGGAGAGTCGACGTTTCAGGCATAGGCCCTTCATCAGGAATGTACCAGGCAATTCTGGTGAAGGAAGAGTCCTTCCAGGGAATGGCCTGTAGATGAGCTGTTGGTTGGTGGCACCTTGGTTCCAGAGTGAATTGTCTTCAAATTAGAATGAAAGAAGGGCATGCTGGACCCCTGGCCTGCCAACGGGAAGCTGCACCTAGCTACCTACCAAACCTATACTGAAAAGAATCTGCTCTTTTTGAGTCAGGATGTTGGTCAAGGGCTGCTTCCACATAAAAACAGCAAACTTGTGAACTGAAGTTACTGAGCCCCAGCCACTGACTTGGGTTGGCTCGAACCAGTTTAGCTCCATTATCTGGAGCTGAATCCTAACAGCATCATTGGAGTAAACCTGACGTGAAAAGACAAGAGGTCATCAGATGAACTAAGAACCAACAAGGTCAAGACACCGCATTCAGGAAGATAAGAGAACGGGATAAAAATGAAGGATTTTGGCATGCCAGCAGCGAAAACTCTGGAAAGCAACCTTCTCAAAGTCACAAACCCCGTGCTTGGAAGTGTGGAGATAATCCCAAGATCTTGGAGAAATCACCTGGCCAACATGAGCTTCTATTCTTGAGTAATGGCCTTTATTTTTGTTGACTATGCAGGAGGGAATGTCATGGAAACAAATCTTTAGTGTGCTTAACCTTTAGTCTTGTGTGAATTGCATGCCTGCTGTTAACCTTTTCCTAACCAAACAGTGTGAAGTGTATCTCTGTTTTAACTAAAATAATAACGTTAGTGGTTAGTTGATACACGCATGTCTCTTGTCCTCTTTGTGCTGAGCTATTGTTGACGATTGTAACTGGACCAACAGTAATCAGGGCTGGTCTGACCTCAGAATAGCTCTGAGACAGAGTGTCCTGGAGATGACCCAATATGCAATTCCTACCTCTAGATCCATGACTTGTCTGATAAGATTCTGCACATTGTGCCCCAATGCCTTTAATGCTGGTTAAGGTTATTGGTAGTGGAATCAGCTGAATTGAATTGCTGCATCTTTCAATTACAAATTCATTCGGTGGATATATCTTTCACACCAGGCTTTCTTGCTATATTTGACTAAAGGGTTTCAAGTAGTAATTGTCCTCATATAAAATGGATATCCAGAACATCAGTGGGCACAGGGGTTGAGGAAAATAGTACTATAATTTTAAGGGCGATATATTTTTGCCAGTTCTTAACTACTATCCTTGTTTATTGCCTGGATTTCATCTTTCTTTGTTGTAATGATATTTATTTACCAGTAAATGTTTTTTTTAGTGTCAGGGGTGAATTTTGCGATGGTTTTTGTACATGCCCGGTATCTATGTTGAAGCACTTCTTTTTTTTTAGAAAAGTCAAAAGTATGTTTCTTATCATAGAAAAGACATGCTCTTGGAAATAAATAATGGTCTCATGATAACTGGATAATTTATTATCTACCAATGACTGTAGTATACAATCTAATATCAAACTGCATGATGATTTATTAAAGAAAGGGTCATTTATTACAATTATTTTCATTAGTCTCTGACAGATGAAGACAGTAATCTATTCATCATGAAGACCCATTGTGACACAAAAGAGCAAACCGCTGCCAATAGGCATTGATCAGGCAAATGCATAATATGCGAGAAGTCAGTTCTTAGGAACTGGGGCTTCAGCATTTGTAGAAAGTCAGCCTTAGCTCCAGATTTTGATTCAGATGAGGTTAAATTGGATAGTTCCATGAAATGGGTGCAAGGATAGAACAGTATGATTACTTTGCGGCTGTTAAATGTGCCAGCATCAACCAGTCTTTAACTTAAGCTAGGATACATTACTTCAAGCTAGACCTGGATTTCTTAAACAGAAGATTCTCTGTTGCTGTTCAGCATGCTGCGATCATTATGAATAATGCTGTGAAAACATCAACTACAGCACAGTCAATGAATGGCAGGACACTAGGAAACTCAGAGAAACAGAAAAATCTTGGTGTGTTTGTCCACAGATCCCTGAAAGTGTCAGGACAAGTTAGAAGGGTAGTTAAGAAGGTATACAGGACACTTACCTTTGTCAGTAATGGCATAGATTATAAGAGAGGGAAGTTATGATGAAGCTGAACAATCCTTCAGTTAGACCACAGCTGAGTACTGTGCGCAGTCTGGTCACCACACTGAGAGAAGGCTGTGATTGTACTGGAGAAAGTTCACTTGAATGGAGTATTTCAGCTTTAAAGAGAGACTCAGAATTGTTTTCTTTCGAGCAAGGGAGGTTGTGGAGGGTCCTGATTGAGCTGTGTCAAATTAAAAGGAGGTGGACAAGGTAGACAGAAAGCAGTTGTTGCCCTTAATTGACGAGTTGATACACGCAGACATAATTTGAAGGTGAAAGGAAAGAGATTCAGAAGGGATTTGAGAAAAGCTTTTCAGCCAGTAGGTGGTGGGAATTTGAAATATACAGCCTGGGAGGGTAGCAGAGGTGTGAAACCTCTCAACCTTTAAAAGGTACTTGAGTGAGCTCTTGAAATGTCATAAAATTCAAGGGTGTTGGCCAAATGTTGGAAAGTGGGATTAGGGTAAATAGGTCTGTGCACATTCTGTGGGCCAAAAGGCTTCTTCTGTACTGTGTAACTCGGTGACTGTAAGCTGGCCATGGGACAGACCAAACCTGAGTTTTTGAATGCTGCACTGAAAATTTGGGTTGCTTGGGTAGGAAAGAGAACTGATATCCTGTATCCTCAGGGGTCAAGAGGCACTGCAGATCGATGATGAGAAAGCAATGAGACTAAATCATCAGAGAGAGCAACCTCGGTGATTTTATTGCACTTTTGTTGGATGCAATGCAGCAAGAAACTTAAATGACCTCACATGACTGGTTAAGCTCAATAAATGCATCTTTAACTGTGAGATGCTACCAACTGCAACACGGGCTTCAGACACTGCTCACGTCACCACATTCCTATCACTCCACAACTGAAAATTTCTAACAATTGTGACTCATACCTAACTTTTATATTCTCCACCTCAACCTCTCACACTTAGGCTTGCTGCAAAACCAGCTTGCACCTATTTTCAACATTTTAACCTGGCCAGTTTCATCAGCCAAAAATGTTTTACATAACATTCACTTCCATTTTTCATGAAGGCAGCCAACGCCAATGTAGCAAGTAGCTGGAGGGAGAGAAAGAGCATTCAAATATTTTGACCCCTTGAAGGAGGTAATGCAAAACATTATAGCATAGGGCGTTACTGAAGAACTGGCTATCCGTATGGCTGAATCAATTCAAGATGACAACATTATCATACCAAATCCTTCTCACATTTTATTTCACCCTTATCCTATAAGCTGTTGTGATATAAAAGTTGCACTTGTAAAAGAATACAACTCCTACTTTCCTGTCCTCCAGTCACCATAATTTTAGCCATACTCTAAGTATTGGCCTTTGGATGCAATGCGCCATGAGTTAATTTATAAATTTGGTTTGGAATGTGTGTCTTGCATGGAGTTTGAGTTTTAAATTTTCAGTAGGAGTGTGATGTGATGCTCAGTATGAGAGGTTTGGTGAGGTAAGGGATTGTTGTTGTATCGGGTATTGGGTTGAAGTTATTCATATTGTACTTGAATTAGTTCTTCATGTGAAGATGGGCAGTCGATGCTGCAATCTCTCTTCCTCTTCCTCTCCTTCCACCTCCTTCTCTTTCATAATCCCCTCTGCCTAATGTTCCAGCTCCTCAGTTTCTTGCTTCCTGGATGATGCCACTGGCTGTTTTTTCATGATGACATTGTTCAGTATCAGAACACAGGAACAGGAAATGACCATTCAGCACATCAAGCCTGCTCTGCCATTCAATATATCAACGCTAATCAAAACATCAATGTCTTTTACCCACAATATTCCCATAACCCTTTAGCTATTGATAATTTAAAAATTATCAAAATTCACTTTAAATATAAACAAAAACTGAACTTCCACAAAATCTTTCATCTCAGTGCTGAATGGCATCCCCTTGATTTTAAATTGTGCCCCCCTTCTGCATTGTCCAACCAGGGTAAACATCTTACCCGTATCGACCCTGTATATCCCTTTAAGTACCTTGTAAGTTTCAATAAGACCATGTCTCATGCTTCTAAACTCTAGAGAATACAGAACCAGTTTGCCCAATATCTCTACAAATGAATCCCAGATTCCAAGAAGCAAGATGGTGAACCTTTGTTGCACTCATTCCATGGCAATATCTTTCCTGGGATAAAGAGATCTAAACTGGGCACAGTACTGCAGGTGTGATCTAGCCAGACACCTTTATAACTTAAGCAAGACTTCATTATACCTGTATCTGACCTTTATTGTCATCTGGCAATAAAGGCTGATATTGATTAACCTTCCCAATAGCTTCCTGAATTTGCTTGCTAACCTTCAGTGACTTGATGACAAAGACACCCAGATCTCTTTGCACATCTATACTTTCCAACCTCTAACCATTTAAGAGATACCTTTCACATCTGATTCTTTTACTAAAGTGGATTTTTCCAAATTATATTCGATCTGCCATGTTTTTATTTGCCCAATTGCTAAGCCTGTACAAATCCTCTGGAAAATATTTTGCATCTTCCTCACAACGCATGTTCCCACTTAGCTTGGTATTAACCACAAATCGGGAAATATTACATTTGGTTCCCATGTTCTAATTATTGACAGATATTGTGAACAGTTGGGGCTAAAGTACTGATCCTTGTGGTACACCTCTAGTCACAGCCTATAAACATGAAAATGGCACATTTATTCCTACTCTGTTTTCTGTCTGTTCACCAGTTTACAATCCATGCCAGTACATTACCCCCCCCCCCCCCCGCCCCGCCGCAACTCCCCCTTCCCCTGTTAGATTTGTAATTCCCTGTTTTCTGCTTGGTCTTTTCTGAAATACTTGGGTGATATTTTCATGCTTTCAAACTGCAGGAATAATTCCAAAATCTGAGGCAGTTTGGAAGCTGATTACCAATGCATTGTCTATCTCTATAGTCACACTGTTCACCACTTTGGCATGTAGTCTACCAGCTCACATTCAAGAATCTTGACACCAAGGTAAATCAGCCCACTTGATTGTCACCACATCCACAAGCATCAGTCCCTACACTGCTGACGCTCAGAAACAGCAGTGTACTATCAACAAGTTACACTGCAGACATTTACCAAATATTATTTAGACAGCAGCTTCCGAACCCATCACCACTTCTATCTGGAAGTACAAAGGCAGTAGATACATTGAAAAGCCACTACAGAAGGAACAAAGAGGATTGATGATGTAGATGTGATCTAGATGGACTTCAGTAAGGCGTTCGACAAGGTTCCCCATGGGAGACTGATTAACAAGGTTAGATCTCACGGAATACAGGGAGAACTAGCCATTTGGATACAGAACTGGCTCAAAGGTAGAAGACAGAGGGTGGTGGTGGAGGGTTGTTTTTCAGATGGGAGGCCTGTGACCAGTGTAGTGTCACAAGGATCAGTGCTGGGTCCTCTACTTTTTGTCATTTACATAAATGATTTGGATGCGAACATAAGAGGTACAGTTAGTAAGTTTGCAGATGACATCAAAATTGGAGGTGTAGTGGACGGCGAAGAGGGTTACCTCAGATTACAACACGATCTTGACCAGATGGGCCAATGGGCTGAGAAGTGGCAGATGGAGTTTAATTCAGATAAATGCGAGGTGCTGCATTTTGGGAAAGCAAATCTTAGCAGGACTTATACACTTAATGGTAAGGTCCTAGGGAGTGTTGCTGAACAAAGAGACCTTGGAGTACAGGTTCATAGCTCCTTGAAAGTGGAGTCGCAGGTAGATAGGATAGTGAAGAAGGTGTTTGGTATGCTTTCTTTTTTTGATCAGAGTATTGAGTACAGGAGTTGGGAGGTCATGTTGCGGCTATACAGGACATTGGTTAGGCCACTGTTGGAATTCTGGTGTCCTTCCTATTGGAAAGATGTTGTGAAACTTGAAAGGGTTCAGAAAAGATTTACAAGGATGTTGCCTGGGTTGGAGGATTTGAGCTATAGGGAGAGGCTGAACATGCTGGAGCTGTTTTCCCTGGTGTGTCGGAGGTTGAGGGGTGACCTTATAGAAGTTTACAAAATTATGAGGGGCATGGTTAGGATAAATAGACAGTCTTTTCCATAGGGTCAGGGAATCCAGAACTAGAGGGCATAGGTTTAGGATGAGAGGGGAAAGATATAAAAGAGACCTAAGGGGCAACTTTTTCACACAGAGGGCGGTACGTGTATGGAATGAGCTGCCAGAGAAAGTGGTGGAGGCTGGTACAATTGCAACATTTAAAAGGCATTTCGATGCGTATATGAATAGGAAGGGTTTGGAGGGATATGGGCTGGGTGCTGGCAGGTGGGATTAAATTGGGCTGGGATATCTGGTCTGCATGGATGGGTTGGACCGAAGGATCTATTTCCATGCTGTACATCTCTATGACTCTACGCAAGTTCCCCTTAAATCATTCACCATCCTGACTTGGAAATATATTGCTGTTGCTTCACTGTCACGTGGTCAAAATCCTGGAATTCCCTCCTTAACAATTTTGTGGGTGTAGCCATAGCATATCCACTGCAGCAGTTTAAGTAGGCAGCTCACCATCACCTTCTCAAGGGGAACTATGGATGAGCAACAAATGCTGGCCAGCCAGCGAGACCCACAGCCCATGAGTGAATAAAAGAAACCTCCTGAGAGTTAATTAATTCAACCCTATTAACCTCTCCAGTGAAACCTTATTATTATTACGAATTTTCTTTGACTTCCCATTTTCCCTAGTCACATGGATCTTAAATTCTGGGAAATATTTTGTTTATTTCTCAGAGGAAAACAGACACAAAGCTTCTCTGACATTTCTCTATTCCCATTATAAATTCTTATAACTACTTTGAATGAAGCACTGGTGCATTAAAAAGGTTTTCTCATTGCATCAAATTTCACACCTCACATTATGTAGGATCTGTTCTTGGTAATTTCAGCATCTACAGTGATTTAGATGCATCATAGAATTGTTACAGTGCAGATGAGACCTGTTGGTTTATTACACCTCCACTGGTTCTCTAAGCGAGCATGTGGTCAGCACTGCTGCCTCAGGGGTGCAGGATTGATTCCAACCTTGGGCAATTGTCTGTGTGGAGTTTGCACATTCTCTCCGTGTCTGTATGGACTTCCTCTGGGTGCTCTGGTTTCCCCTCACAGTCCAAAGATGTGAAAGTTAGATAGATTGGCCATGGTAAATTGCCCATAGTGCCCAGGAGTATGCAAGTAGCCATGAGAATTGCAGGGTTATGGTGTGGGGGTTGGAGGGATTGTCTTTGGTGGATCATTGTGGATGGCTTCCACACTATAGGGATTCTATGGACGTAATACCAATTCCCTGCCTTTTCCCCATAATCCTGAACATTGTATCTATTTAAATAACCATCCAATTGGGAAAAGCAAGGATCCCAATGTTGACCTCTGGGCATCTCCACTAACAATTCCCACAACAATTACTCTTCATTTACTATTACTAATCCAATTTTGTAGCCATCTTGTTACAGTCCCTTTCATTCAATGAGTGATAACTGCCCTCATAGGTCTGTTGTGTGGTACTTGGCGTCAGTGAGGGCTGCAGATGTTGAAGGTTAGAGTCAAGAGTATGATGCTGGAAAAGCACAGCAGGTCTGGCAGCATCCAAGGAACAGGAGAATTGACGTTTCGGGCAAATGCCCATCATCAGGAATGGTGTGTGGTACTGCTTCAAACTTTTGCTACCTTTTGGACGTCTATGTGCGTCACCTCAACGGTCTTGCCTAAGCAATCCTCTCTTTTACCTCTTCAAAAACTTCCAGCCACTTTGTTAGACATATTTCTCTTAAACAAATCAATGTTGACCCTTCTGAATTAAGCCACATTTTTCTGAAATAATGATTTCTCAAAGCGTCCATCCCTTTTACTAAACCACAAGTAATAATAGACAAAACCACTGCAAAATTTTTTTTACTAATCCAGGAGCGGACACTCTGGTTTTTGAATTAGTTGTCTAAGAAATGTAAACTGGTCACCACAAATATTTTTCTTTAAAATTTAGTTCTGCTATTCTTTACTCTTCTGTATAATTGAGTGTTTCTATTGATTTGGAAGCATTTGGTCCTAAGTCTGTTTAGACATTTTCTTTAGAATTCAGATCAAAATCATAATGCCTCCATCATTCCAATATTGTTCCCTGCTCAATTTTAGACATGGCAAAAATATTGAAACTATACTTCTAAAGCATAACAAAATGCTAAATTCATAAAAATAAATGAGTATCTGCTTTTTGTAATCATATCCATGCCAGGCTACAACAGAAATTCTAACTGAGCAGAAAATTGGATCACTTTTTCATGGCAAAATATTTTGGTCTTTTTTCACCTCTGTTACACCCCATAAGTTCAGATAATTAGAAACATAATAGAGAATAATTATTGATAACTATCAGTTGAATTTGTTCTACACCCATGATGTTCATAAAATCATAGGAGTTTTTTTCAAGTACTATAATGAAAACTATGCTAGCTTTGGGGCTAGGTGAAAAAGAACAGCAGATGCATAGGAAGACCGGCATCTGCAAGGCCCCCTTCCAAGTTACACATTAGTGCTAATAACAATGGCAACAGCATTTGATACATTGCTGCGAAACAATAATGTGGTTTAGTTATCAGTAAACAAAAAGAATAACATTTGTAACTTAACCAATATTGTAATTTAGAGATAAAACAGGCTTGTTATGTAATTGTCAGAATGGAAATTGCCTTGCATTTGTAATTACAGATGTTTTTATTTTGATATTTGACATTTCGTAGCTTGTTTCTTTGATCTATATTTTTGAAATTATTTGTGTACTGGTTTTCTTTTCAGAAGTCATATCAATTGTAATATTAAAGAATGAACAATATTGATTTTGTATAAGACAAAATGGTGGGGCTGAGAGTTAATGAGAGGAAGGTGAGACCAAGGTTATGGACAGGCAAAAGTGAGGTCTGCAGATGCTGAAGATCAGAGTCAAGATTAGAGTGCCGTTGGAAAAGCACAGCAGGTCAGGCAGCATCCAAGGAGTAGGAAAATCGCTTTTGCCTGGAACGTCAATTTTCCTGCTCCATGGATGCTGCCTGACCTGCTCTGGCCCCAAGGTTATGGGCAGACCATGACCAGAGGAGAGAAAACACCCCTGAATAGTAGACAAAAGTGACATGTACACACAGAATTCTGAAAGAAAGGACTTGCCTGTTGTGGTTTGGGACTCGTATGGGGTAAATGGGTTTGGATTCATGGGGCATTGGCACCAGTACTGGGGAAGGAGGGAGCTGTTCCAATGGGACGAGCTTCACCTGAATCATGCTGGGACCGGAGTTCTGGTGAATTGCATAACTAGAGCTGTGGATAGAGTTTCAAACTAAATAGTGAGGAAGTGGGCTCAGTGCATGGATATGATTACAAAAGGTGATGCTCATTTGTTTTTCTGATTTTACTCTTTTTTATGCTTTAGAAGTATTTAGAAGTGTTTATAGGCAGGTGTGATGAGGTCGACTTGGTTAGGGTGTTTAATGTGAAAGAACCCCTAGAGGCTAGTGACTATAATATGATAGAATTCGCCTGCAGTTCAAGAGAGATAAGCTTGAATCCAGATCTAACAGTATTATAATTATGTAAAGGTAACTACAAAGATATAAAGGACTAGCTGTTTGGACAGAGAGCCTAGCTGGGAAGATGGCAGACCAGCAATGGAAGGAGTTTCTGGAAGTAATTCAGGAGGCACGGTAGAAGATATCAGCAGCTTAGCAATGAGAGTAAGGGGACAGAGGTGACTGTAGTTGCTGTCACCAAGGCAAAGGTGCTAGGAAAGCTGAAAGTGGATAAATCACCTGGACTAGATGGACTACCCTCGAGAGTTCTGACAGAGATAGTTGAGAGGTTGTCAAATGCCTTCTGAAAATCCAAATACAAGAAATCAACATTTGGTATTGGAGGCAATTCTGGTAATCTTTTATGAATTATTTAAGTCAGGAAGGAACTAACCAACCCTGTTTAAGAAGGGAAGGAGACAGAAGACAGGAAACTATATGCCAGCCAATTGTTAGTAAGTTTTAGAGTTCAGTACTTAGCATGAGATTGCGGAGTATTTGGAATTGCATGGTAAAATAGATCTGAGACATTATGGCTTCATCAATGGGAAATCATGCCTGGCAAATCTGTTATAATTCTTTGAGGAGTTAATGAGCAAGTTAGCCAAAAGAGAGCTAATGGCCATGATCTATTTGATTCTAGAAGGTCTTTGACAAGGTGTTGCACAGGACGATGCTGTCTAAGGTGAGACAACGGTATTAGACGCAAGATATGGCATGGATCAAGAATTGGCAGAAGGTAGCCAATGAGAAAAAGGAATCTTTTTCAGGATTGCAGCCAGTGACTAGTGGAGTTCCACAGGGGTCAGTGAAACCATTCATATCATTCAGAAACTCCAACTTGAAATTATATTGTAACTTCCATTTGGTAAAATGGCTCGAGGAGCTTCATGGAAAAGGCTATTAAACAAAATTTGATATCAAAGTTCACATGGAGATGTTATGATAGATAAAGAAAAAAGCCTTCAATCAAGGAATATATCTAAGGAGCATCTTAAAGGAAGAGAAAGAAGTCAAGAGACAGAGAGGATATGGATTGAGTGCAAAAGTGTAATGCTCAGGTGGAATGAAAAAGTTTAGAATTTGAGGAACTCATAAAGTGCCAGAGGTGTTCCTCCAGAGAGAAGGTAGGATCATGCCATGAACAGATTTGAAAATAAGAATAAGAATGCTCAAATTAAAAGTGCTTGCAGACCAAAGGGAAATGTAAATCAGAAAGCAGAGGGGTGAATGGGGCTAGGTATTAGTTTGGGTATCAGCAGCAGACTTTACTCAAGGACAATTAGAGATGAGTAAGAAATGCTGGCCTTAGCCAGTGAGGCACATAACCCATGATTGTATAAAAATAAAGTTAGTATGAAATTAGTGTATTATGGGTATTTTGTTTGACAGAACATTGTGATAATCCACAACAAAGAGATGGCAAAGTGAGAAATTATAAAGCAACGTTCATCCAGGTTTCTTCAAGTGAATCAGATTCTCAATTAAACATACATTGACAGTCGGTCCAGAGTAATGATTGCTGAATTCTTCCAACTCTTCCTCCTTCTCCTCCTCCTGATATGATCACCAAAACCTAGCAGCACGTCTTGCACTCTCATAATCGCCACGCTATGCAGAACACTGTGACTCAAGGGACACTCTCTAGTGAGCGCTGGAGGGACCCCCTGAATGGTTCACCAATGGAACTATTGCTTCACAACACCATTGGTCTTGTTTATGATGTTCCACATAAACAGCATGACTCTCAATGCAGGAGCACTCTCTAAAATGGAAGAACCAAGAAAGTTAAATTGTCAGGAGGTCACATCTGTCCACAATATGTAATGCACAAACGTGAACACAGCAAATAAATTATTTAGAAGATATGGTGCAGTTACCTGACTCAGTGGCACTTCCACATCAGTCACACTTCAGAGATTTGAACAAATACTCCACACTGACATGTCTGTGCTGAGGTGTTGCAAGATGCTGACTTGCAGAGATCAAAGCAAGACTTATCCATCTTAGGTGAATCTCTGAGATCACACTGCACTATCTGATGACAGAACTGAGTAACTATCCTGGCTAATATTTATCCTTCAATCAACATGTCTAAAAAAGTCTAACCATTCATCTCATTATTATTTTGGGGACCATTTGCAAATAATTGAGTCACCAGAAGGATTAATTTTCAAGAAAGGGTTACACAAATTAGGGTGATGCTCCCTGGAAGTTAGAAAATTAAGTGATCATTTGATCAAAGTTCGATTTTAAGGGGAGCAACTATTGTAGATAAAGCGAAACTATTTACATTAGTCAGGCAGTGGAGAACCAGAAGACATGGTTTAAAAATTAAGGCCAAACCTTTCGGAAAAGAATTAGGAAACACATTTGCCTGAGAAGGTTAGAGAAGTTTGGAACTGTATTTTTGCATATGTCAATTACTGCTAGATCTAATGTTGATAGTAAATTTGAAACAGGTAGACTTTTATTATCCAAAGATTAGACAAAGGCATGTATATACCAAATTAATTATAGATCAGCCATGCCTTCCAGTCGTGGATCAGGCTCAAAGGAGTAAATGGCCTTTTCTTGCCTCTGCTTCTACCTTTTCCCACTTTACAATAGTGGCTGTGATTGGCAGGTTCCAAAATTGTGAAAGGTGTGTTACTCATGCAAATCCTAGAAATGCATTCAAAGTAGTAAGGGATATGTAATGAATTGATAATTCTGGATGCTATATATATATTGTATTAAGGTAAATTTGGGATGGTCGTTATTACATTAATACTAAATGTACATAAATGGGGAAAAACAGTGAAGTAACCTTGCAACATTGGCAAATGCACCTGAAATCAGCAGATTTTCTGTATAAAATATTATACAGAGGAAGATAATTGAATGACAAGTGTAAATAACTAGATAAGGAGCCTAATTTGATTTTTAATTAATCGACATAACTAAATTAAAAATCATCCAAAAATATTAATAGGGCATTAAAACCCAGTGGTATTGTCATTCTTCTCATTACATTACTTTTTGCTTCATTCCATTTAATTACTCTGAATGTTTCTGAGGTACTTTACATTTCTGAGATATTCAGAGGTCTCTTTGAAAGTTTATTTAGACTATCTAGGATTTTAGGACGCTTGTAATTAACTGAAGTTGTACCCATGCAATTGAAAAATGTACGGAGTATATCTGAATAGAGGTTATGGTTATTGGACCAGTAGTCTAGAACTCTGGCTAGCATCCCAGTGAATGACTTTCTAATGTTTTACTGCATGGGGCCATAGGTTTACATTTGTTGAAATAAGAATGGAGTTTGTACCTTTATAATTATTAGCAAACAGCAATATGTCTAACCTTGGCTTGAAAAGGTTATTGATGAAGCAACAGATTCTTTGCCCTGAAATATTCCTGTATTGCTAATGTCAAAGTTGGTTTCAAGCAACTATCTTCAATTGTGCCAGGTAGGACTTAAACCACTGAAATTTCATCACCTTCAGCAGGGTACTACCATCAAACACATTTTCCTGTCAGAATTCCGTAGGCACCATTTTTTCTTTTCTCATTCCTAACAGTTAACTCCTAATGCTACTTTGCACTTTGCCATGCACTCAGAGAAGGTGGAACACTTGCCCTTTTACCTCTTCTCTCTTCTCACTCTCCAAGGCCCCAAATACATCTGAAGCAGCATTTTATTTTGTACTTCTTTCAATGTACTATCTGGTAATCATGGTTCACAATACCTTTATATAGATGAAACCAAAAAAAGACTGGGTACCTACTTTGCAGAACACCTTTGCTCTCTCAGTAAGAACAGCCTTGACCTTCTAATTATTCATCACTTCAATAAACCCTCTTGCTCCCATGCAAATATCTGCATCTTGCTGCAGTGCTCCAGCGAAGCTCAATGAAAGCTAGTGGGACAACACCTCATTTTCTAATTAAGCACTTTAAGACATCACAATTCAATATTAAGTTCAACAACTTGACAGTTTTGGCCTCCATTTTGACTACAACCCATTCCAACCACACTTCATGTTTTGTTATTCTCTTGTTGGCTTTGTTTTAAGCAAAGCAGACACATTTTGCCCTTTCCACAACTCTTGTTTACACATATTTTATATCTCAATTTCTCCTTTACCAATGTTAGCACTGTCTTTGATTTTATTTGCGTTGGGCAAATTCACCATCTGTTCCATGCATTCCTCTGCCCTCTCTGTCAACAGCACAAAAAACAATCATTTTCTAATTCTTTTCAGTTCTGAAGAAGAGGCATATTAGATTCAAAATGTTAAATCAATTTCCACAAACGCTGCCAGAGTTGCTGACTTTTTCTAGCATTTTGATTACAGATTTCCAGCATCCAAAGTATTTTGCTTTTATCAAAGCAAACAATCTCAGTGTGATGGAATCATTCAGCTAGTGATGCACAACAGCCCTGAAATAACTCTTCAGAGTTGACATCCCATCACCAATCACCCTTTATTTACAAATGTATAACGTTTGATAATAGCACTGCTTCTCGCTGAGTCAGGCATATGGGGTTAATATCCCTGTCATTCAGTCTTTTATGTCAGCCAGGGTTCCCTGATTGGACTAGATTAAAAACCCCAGTCAGGAAACTAATATTCTGTGAGGTTACAATTGCTTCAACCCCAGAATTCAAAAAGCATTGACAACTTTGTAGATGTAGAGCTGAAGGATGTCACAGTGACAGGGTAAGACCATGAAGGAATTTGAAAACAAGGATAAGAATTTTACAATTGTTATATTGTCAAGCAGGGATCCAATATCAATCAGTAAATATTGGAATAACCAATGAACAGATCTGAGTCCAAGATAAAATACAGTCAGTATCCTCAAATGTATGACAGAATGTCAGAATTAGCATGGTGCAAAAGGAGGAGACTCATCATGTCTGCACTGGCTCTAATATCCAGTGTCAATCTCTTGCCTTTTCCCCTTATCCCTGCACAACTTCGCTATTTACAAAAAAAAATCCAACGCCCTCTAAAATTCCCCAGTTGACCTTGCCTTCACCACATTTTCAAACAGTGCATTCCATACTCCACTCGCTTTGTGTAAAACGATTTTCTCAAATCACCCTTGCTTTTTTGCACATCACTTTGAATTTATTATTCCCATTTATTCTTGTTTCCTTTTCACTCTATCTACAGTTAACCAGCCCACTTAGATCTCCTCTCAATCTTCTTTTCTCCAGGGAGAACAGCCCCAACTTAGAGTCATAGAGTCATAGAGACGTACAGCATGGAAACAGACCCTTCGGTCCAACCCATCCATGCCGACGGACTTCAGTAAGGCGTTCGACAAGGTTCCCCATGGGAGACTGATTAGCAAAGTTAGATCTCATGGAATACAGGGAGAACTAGCCATTTGGATACAGAACTGGCTCAAAGGTAGAAGATAGAAGGGGATGGTGGAGGGTTGTTTTTCAGACTGGAGGCCTGTCACCAGTGGAGTGCCACAAGGATCAGTGCTGGATCCTCTCCTTTTTGTCATTTACATAAATGATTTAAATGTGAGCATAAGAGGTACAGTTAGTAAGTTTGCAGATGACACTAAAATTGGAGGTGAAGTGGACAACAAAGAGGGTTACCTCAGATATTCACCAGATGGGCCAATGGGCTGAGAAGTGGCAGATGGAGTTTAATTCAGATAAATGCGAGGTGCTGCATTTTGGGAAAGCAAGTCTTAGCAGGACTTATACTGAATGGTAACGTCCTAGGGAGTGTTGCTGAACATGTGCAGGTTCATAGCTCCTTGAAAGTGGAGTCACAGGTAGATAGGATAGTGAAGAAGGCATTTGTATGCTTTCCTTTATTGATCAGAGTATTGAGTACAGGAATTGGGAGGTCATGTTGCGACTGTACAAGACATTGGTTAGGCCACTGTTGGAATATTGCATGCAATTCTGGTCTCCTTCCTATCGGAAAGATGTTGTGAAACTTGAAAGGGTTCAGAAAAGATTTACAAAGATGTTTCCTGGGTGGAGGATTTGAGCTATAAGGAGAGGCTGAACAGGATGGGGCTGTTTTCCCTGAAGCCATCGGAGCCTGAGGGGTGACCTTATAGAGGCTTACAAAATTATGAGCGGCATGGATAGGGTAAATACACAAAGTCTTTTCCCTGGGGGCCAGGGAGTCCAGAACTAGAGGGCATAGGTTTAGGGTGAGCAGGGAAAGATATAAAAGAGACCTAAGGGACAACTTTTTCACACAGAGGGTGGAATGAGTATGGAATGAACTGCCAGAGGATGTGGTGGAGACTGGTACAATTGCAACAATTAAGAGGCATTTGGATGGGTATATGAATAGGAAGGGTTTGGAGGGATATGGGCTGGGTGCTGGCAGGTGGGACTAGATTGCATTTCTTCAATCTATCCTCACAGCTGAAGTTTCTCGAATCTAGAACCATTCTAATAATTTGTTCAGCACTTTCTCCAATGCATTTGTATTTTTCTAATAATGTGACATTCATGGGTGAACACAATACTCCAACAAGTCTAACAAGTGTCTTATACAAATTCAACATCACCACCTGGCTCTTGTACTCCACACCCCAATTAATAATGCCAAGAACACGGTTTGCTTTCTTTTCCCTCCCTTGTCCTCCCAGCTTCAATGATCTGTGCACATATTATTCAAATCTCTCTGATTCTGCACGCACTTTAGAATTATGCCTCCTATTTTATATTGCTCTTCGGTGTTCTTCTGCCAATTCACTCTTCTGAATTGTACCTCATCTGCCACCTATCCATCCATAAAATCTACAGTGAAAAATTCTACACCATCTAATATGACAAATGTGAAAACCTCTATTGCTCACTTTTGGCTTTATCAGTCAAGTGTATGACATATTCTTCATTTTGGATATTGCTTGTTTGCCAATGAGTATCACATTTTTGCATAGATTTGCTAATCTATTCAGGTCTTAATAAATCTACTGGATCAAACAATAAAGACTTTTGAAGAGCCTGGATAAAAAGCAAAACTTCATCTTCCTTTTCTTCAGTTTTGCTGTTGCCAGAATTACAATAAACAGTGTACTTAGGACATAATGCAACACTGATGCAGGCATTTTCTGTTAAGACAGTGCAATCAATAGTAGTTTTTACAGCACAGAGGAGTGAGGTTAATACAACAAGTATTCTTAACCAATCACCATTAGGATTGAAGTGTTACTTGGCAATGAGGAGAACATGAGGGTCGAGTAATTTCAAGGTGCGCATTAATGTGGTCGAAGCAGCTACTACATGACCCAACTAGAGTTAGAAACAATATGTATATTTTTATTATTGACCTGTTGTTTAAAACTATCATTATTTTTCTCATTTTTGGTTTGAAACAGTAAGTTGCAGTTGAGAATTGAACTTTGAACCTTAAACAGAGGCTTGTTTTAAAAACGTGGAGACAATAAAAGGCAGAGTTGGGAACTGGCCTGGAATGATCATTTAGGTTAATTACTGCTCTAAGGATAATGTAAATGTATTGGCACCACTATGTAGCTCTGCTGAGGGAGTGGCAGCTGTCTGGATGTTGAATTGGTCAAAGGATGACCGGTGCTGGCCAACCAATCACAGAGAATTTTGAAAAAACAGAGACAACAAGGAGTGAACAAGCTCTGACTGGGTTTTGGGCAGGAGACAGATTTATTTTGGAATCTTTGTTCTCTCTTGTTATTCTCCAATTATAAACTTGTCGAATGATCTGAGAAAAGAATTCCATTCAGTAAGAAATAAATCTCCACAGGTCTGTGGATGCCATTTGCATTGACTGGTGACTGCGGACTTCAAGCAAGATACAGAATCCTACGTGTCTGTAATACAATTCTTCATCTCAAGATTTCACAAAGGCTTGGCAAATTGCAATTCTTTTATTTTCTTGTTTGAATTTTGAATTTATCCTATAACTCTTCTTGTCTGTCTTTCAGTGTGTGTCAAGTTTATGATCAAAGAAGATTGAGCTTAAATCATGGACAGTGATTAGATTATCTTTTTATTTATTTGTGTTCTGCTAAAGGTACATTATTAACAATAAATGATAAATTTTATTTAAGTTATAAACTTGATGTCCAAGATTTATTATTCAGAAAGTTTGATCAGGAAACATTGAGGAAATTTGAGGGTCTTTGAAGGTTTTAGTTTGACAGTATTGCAAATCCAGTCAGTGTGAGGCTGGTTTAGTTTGGCTTGCTTCCCTGCCCTATAGCACTATTTGGATATGTCATGAAAGCTGGAATTTGAAGCTGGATCTTCTGGCCCAGAAAACACTGTGCAATAAAATGTCTTGAGTCTGGAGCCTGAATCCACCTGAATCCACCTTCTTAGATTGCTTGCCTATGCTACTTTGTCCAAGTAATTTGTTTAAAGTCAGCCTGTTTGGAAATGTTATAACATACCTCTGTGACAAATGGGACCTGAAACCTGATTTTCATATGCAAGCTATTAATTTACAATAGCTATTTTCTCAATTGGAATGATTTGTGTTAAATATCACTTCCTGACCATCATAGAAACAGAGAAGTATAAGAAAGAGAGGTGCAAAAGGAGATTATTCAGCCCTCCAAGCCTGCACCACTTTTCAATACAGTCATGGCTAATCATACAATTTCAGTATCCCATTTCCTCTTTCCCTCCTACCCCTTGATCCCTTTAGCTGCAAGGGCCATGTCCAGCTCCTTCTTGACTATATCTAATGAACTCACTTCAACAACTTTCTGTGGAAGAGAATTCCACAGGCTCACAATTCACTGAGTTCACTACTCCCCCCACACCCTCACACTGCACAATCCACCCCCCCCCCCCCCCCCCCCCACACACACACACACTCATTCCTGTTGCGAAAGAACCTTTCACAAACCAGAACTTCAACCAGAAAATACATTGCAAATTTAGCTTGAAAACAGAAAGCCCAGAAATTTAACATTCTATGTTTTATCAATTTGTTTTAGTGTAATGTGATTTTTCCCTCCCTCTGCTTTTGTGAGCTTCCGGCTGAGAGAGCAAATCAAGCAGAACTGAAGAATTTCTGAGCAGCTTAGGTGCAATTACCTGAAAGCATGGTCAGCGAAGTCGAATCTTGGAAAGTAATCAGCAGCAACCAGAGTATGAGCTTCACCCAGGGAGAGCATGTATCGGCATCTTCCCAAATTTATAAATGATGGAACACTTCTGGTAAAGTTATACCTGTAACTCTAAAATTTACAATCAACTGTTGTCTCCATGCCTACAATGCCTTCTAAATTATTATTTATTTCAACATTAAACATAAAGTATTTAACATAAATCTTATGTTTGTCACTTCAATGGTGCAGGAATCTTATTGAATGATTCAGTGTTGTTTATTGCCAGAATGAAAAAAAGGTACATTCCTACAGGGGTTAATATATTTCATAAACATGAACTTTTTTTAATGTCAATTAAACTTTTTATCTTCATTATACAAAGCATTGAACCAATAAGGCAAATAAACTGGATTATTTATTGGGGAAGTGATATTATCAGAAATTTTGATATATACACATTTCAAGAAAAGTAATCCCTAAAGAATTCTGGCTTTATTTCCATTCAGAATTCCAATGGTTTTGAGAATAGTGCAAATTGCTTTAAATGATCATTGCTTACAATCAATGAATTTTTTGAAATGTAGTTACTGCTGTTTATGACTAAATTTACAGACAATTTGTGAACAGCAAAGCCCCATGAACAGCATTGCAATAAATAGCCAACTGATGGTCTTAACAAAGAACAAAAAAACAAAGAAAATTACAGCACAGGAACATGCCCTTCAGCCTTCCAAGCCAGTGCTGATCCAGATCCTCTATCTAAACCTGTCACCTATTTTCTAAGTATCTGTACCCCTCTGCTCCCTGCTCATTCATGTATCTGTCTAGATACATCTTAAATGATGCTATTACCTGTCTCTACCACCTCCACTGGCAATGCATTCCAGGCATCCACCGCCCCTTGTCTTGATTGAGACATAGGGAGAACGTTCTCTGTGCACAGCAGATCCAGTTGTTTTAAAATACCAAAGCGGTCTTAGACGCCCATGGTTGAGCATACAGCATATATGTACACTTCTGGTACAATCATATCAGATACCATATCGGTGAGGACATGAGGTGTCTGCCAGATGTATGAAGATTAGACAGTTCATGATATCAAACAATACACAAAAAATGTGCCATTTTGGAACTCAATCCTCCAGATAAAGCTCTCAATTAATCATACAACTGAATATATGATTAGCAGAAGGAATGACTACCACCTGTGCTATTCAAAAGGATTATCAATTATCTTCAAGAAATTTGTTATTTTATTCCTGAAATGTCTGATTTTTTTCAGTGTGCTGTCTATATTATACTTCTCATCTACTTAAAATAGTTTCTCCCAATCTACCTTTCTTAAAAGCTTTCGTCAAGTGACCTGAGCGTTCTAAGTCAGTCCTCATATCTGGACCCGTGCAGAGTCCTCTTAAAATGCCAGTGTTTTTAAAATAGAAAGATCATTTGATTTCAGGATTACTTTTCCTGGGCTGAATAAATTCCATCACCGCTGTTACCTTGAGCTATTTCAGCAACACTGCCCAATGACAATTATCATGATATATCAGGTATTGGATGGTCATACATTTCTTTTGAGTACTATGGATGTGGCGACCTGGGTATTATTAGCTGAGAAAACATTTATTGCCAGTCCCAGTTGCCCTTAAGAAGTTGATGAACTGCCTTCTTAAACCACCGCACTCCATATGCTGGAGGTAAACCCACAAGACTATTAAGGAGCGAATTCCAAGATTTTGAATCAACAACACAGAAGGAACAATGATAATTCCCAATATTCTTTGTATGTGAGAATTCAGTAATCTCAATTTAAATAATAAGCTGTTTTTTTATTCTTCATGCCAAAGTGAACAAGTTCATATTTTCCCACAATATTGCCAAATTTTTGCATGGTCACATAACACATCTATATCCCTTTTCAGACTACTTCTGTCACTTCAAACTTACATTACATTCCTACCTATCTTTAAGACATCAGCAAATGTATCGATCTTACATTTAGCTCCTGCATCTAAGTTGATGATATACATTATAAATAGTTGAGGCCATCAATACCTACTCATATTGCACTCTATGAGTTATATCTTGCCAACCTGTAAATCACTCCCAGTTTCCTGTTAGCTGGTTGACCAGCTTCTGTTACTCATATTACCATGGGCTCTTTTTTACAGTAAGCTTTACTATGGCACCTGTCAAATACCTTCTGGAAATCTAAAAACAACAAATCAATATTTGGCATTGAAGGCAGTGGTGGTGATCTTTCAGGAATCACTGGAGTCAAGGAAGGTCCCCGAGGACTGCAAAATGGTTAATGTTTAACAACAGAGGGAAGGAGTGAGAAGATGGGAAATTATGGGCTGGTTAGCCTGATCTCAGTCATTGATAAGGTTTTTGAATCCATTATTAAGGATAAGATCACAGAGTACTTGGAAGTTCATGGTAAAATAGGGCTGAGTCAGCACAGCTTTGTCAAGGGGAGGTCATGACTGACAAATCAGTTAGAATTCTTTGAAGAGGTAATGAGCAATTTTGACATAGGAGAGCCAGTTGACATGGAGATTTACAAGAATGATCCAAAGGATGAAAGGCTTGTCATATGAGGAGTGGTTGACAACGTTGAGACTGTATTTGATGGAGTTTAGAAGGATGAGGGGGAGATCTCATTGAAACTTACAGAATACTGAGAGGCCTAGATAGGGTGGACCTGGAGACTTTCTTAGTATTTTCACTAGTATTTTCACTAGTAACAGAGAGCAGGGGCACAGCCTCAGAGTGAAGGGATGACCCTCTGGGACTGAGATGAGGAGAAGTTTCTTCAGCTAGATGATGGTGAAGCTGTGGAACTCATTCTCACCGTAGGCTGTGGAGGCCAAATTTTTGATTGCATTTAAGACAGAGATAGATATGTTCTTGATTTATGTCTCCTTCCTTTCTTGAACATAGCAGCTCATTCACTATTTTCCAATTTGATTCTTTGCTTTCCAAAATATTAATTAATTTGAAAATTAAAATCAATTAAAATTATTAGCTCTACAACCACTCATTTTAAGACCCCAGGATGAAATTGACTGTTACCTGGGAGCTTGTCAGCTTTTAGTTTGAATAATTATCTCAGTATCGCTTCCCTGATTATTAGAGTTGTTCCTCACCTTTTTTTTTACAGTTCTTTCTGGGATGTTATCTGTACACTCTACCATGATGGCAGATAGTAATATCAATCAGTATATCTGTGACAATCACAAAAATGCTGGAGTAACACAGCAGGTCCGGCAGCATCAGTTATGAGAGAAACAGAGTTAATCTTTTCAAGTTCAGCATGACTTCTTCAGAACTGAAAGGGGGTTTGAATTTGTAACACTTTTGACAGAGATGGGGTTGGAGTGAAGGGAACAGTTGGAATAGAGGCCCAGTGCAAACATCAAATGGGTTGTCAATGGTGATGGAATAGAAAAAGAAGTATAAAATTCAGGATGTAAACTAAAGGGAGAGAATGAGTTCTCTCTACTAAGAACAAAGTGAACAAACTTAGTTGCTTTCTGTTAGTATTAAATAGCTCATACAGAGAGTCAGGATTATGATGGAAGGAGAGAAGTTGTTTTGAAATGTCAATGTAGATCATGAGCTCAAAGTTTTTTTAAAAATTCACAGGATATGGGCATTACTGTCCAGGCCAACATTTATTGCCCATCCCTAATTTGCCATAGAGCAGTTCAGAGTCAATCACATTGCTGTGGGTCTGAACTCACATATGGGCCAGACCAGGTAAAGATGGTGGTTTCCTTGTCTAAAGGACATAACAGAACCAGATGAGTTGTTCCAATAATCAACAATAGATTTATCATTAAATTCTTAATTCCAGATTTTTTGATTGAATTCAAATTCCATCTGTCATGGCAGATTTGAATTCAGGTCCATTAACCATTTCCTGGGCCTCTGTAGTAATAGACGAGTAATAATATCACTCAGACTATCACCTCCCCTTTGAATACAGAATAAACTTAACAATTAATTAAGTTAAGATGAAAAAGCTGAAAGAAAATTATGAATCCTTATTGAATGTGATTAGAATTTTGCAATATAGTTTATAATATATGCAATACTTCCTCTTGGTGAATTGTTAATCTGTAAATATAATGCTTAAATATAACTGTCATTGAAATCTTTTAAATACTTCCCTGAACAAAAATAATTTGTACCAAACTTCTATTGGTCTTATTTGATCATTGTGTTAGAATTGCTTGACAATGAGCTTATGGTTAAAAATAGTGGATTCAAACAGGCAGGTAATTCAAAGTCTATATGAAGAGCTCAGTGTAAATAAGTTCAAGAATACTAGATCACTGCTAGATAATAATATTGGATAGATGAGAAATTGAAAGCGTAAGGCATGAATGAATAGCAATAATAGGAAAAAAATGAAAGATAGATTAGGATCATTAGATTAGAGCCAGGGAAGGGACAATAATTGGAATGAGGCATTATCTGAAGGGTCATCACTCATCAGAATGGTAGACTATATCTTTTCATTCTAGTGTATTCCATAGACTGCACTGATGGACATATATGGTATTAAGCAAACCCCTTGAACTGCCTAAAACTATATTTATTAGATTGGATAGCAAGCAACTTTAGACTAATATTAATTTTAAACATAGTTTTTTTTTAAATTTTCTTCCCAGTTTGATATAGCTAATTTGATGAGTAAGTTAAAAAACATTGCAAGCATTTTTGGTCAACTGCAAGCCACATTGATTTTAGTGGAGTAACTGTCACCACGTGGCTGAATGGACTTTCTTGCCATACCTTCTCTGTCTTGCTGCATAAACACTTTTTTAGCCTTCTGGCAAGTATCACAGCTAACCTCCCTGCCCTATTTTACCGCACATTATTCCTAGAGCAACTTGCTACCCACCGGATATCCCAGAATTGACTGGCATCCCTGGCACCACTACAATATTTAAAAGCCCATTGTGCACCCAGACAAACACTGCCAGTCGATCTGCCCTGCACGTTTCCTGACATTTGCTCTGGGCATGACAAACATGGGAAATCAGTGCCCCAGTTTGCACACATTGTCCTGCATCTCCTGTCACATGGGTTGGTGCACAGGCAGGACTTCCTTTCCCCAACACTAGCAATGGAAGGAACAAGACCAGACCATGCCAACCTAGTCCAAGGTTTGCCACACACAGCCATCTGGGGGAATGTCCAATCTGGGTCACCACCAACTTCTCGAGCAACTAGGGAAATGAACTAAAGGCTGGCTCAACTAGCAACACCCACATTCCACAAGAGATTAAAAGAAAACTGAAGGAAGAAGTCAATGTCATTCTCCACTCTGACGGAAGAAGTGCCACCGTTTCCCATCCCGGTTGTGAAGACCCAAAACATGATCACTTGTTCTATGTCCACAGGTGGTGTCAGACTTGCTGGGTTTCTCCAGCATTTTCTGTGCTTGCCACCATTTCTCTCTGATACCTCATACTAAGTTAATCTCTGCTACTACACCAACCAAACAACCACCAAGCCTCAAAGTCACAAGAAAGAGGTGTTAGCAATTCTGGAAAGTGTGAAAATAGATAAGTCCCTGAGCCAGATGGGATTTATCCTAGGATTCTCTGAGAAGCCATGGAGAAGATCGCTGAACCTTTGGCTTTGATCTTTATGTCATCATTGTGCCAAAAGACTGGAGGGCAGCAAATGTTGTCCCCTTGTTCAAGAAGGGAGCAGAGACAACCCTGGTAATTATAGACCAGTTAGCCTTACTTTGGCTGTGAGTAAAGTGTTGAAAAAGGTTACAAGAGACAGGATTTATAATCAGCTAGAAAGGAATAAATTGAATAGGGATAGTCAACATGGTTTTGTGAAGGGTAGGTTGTGCCTCACAAACCTTCTTGAGTTTTTTGAGAAGATGACCAAGCAGGTAGATGAGGGTAAGTGGTGGATGATGGATTTCAGTAAGGCATTTGATAAGGTACCCCACGGTAGGCTATTGCACAAAATACAGAGGCATGGGATTTAGGGTGATTTAGCAGTTTGGATCACAAATTGGCTAGCTGAAAGAAGACAGAGGGTGGTGGTTGATGGGAAATGTTCATCCCCGAGTTCAGTTATGAGTGGTGTACCCCAAGGATCTGTTTTGGGGCCACTACGGTTTGTCATTTTTATAAATGAACTAGATGAGGGCGTAGAAAGATGGGTTAGTAAATTTGTGGATGACACTAAGGTAGGTAGAGTTGTGAATAGTGCCAAAGGATGTTGCAGGTTACAGAGGGACATAGATAAGCTGCAGAGCTGGACTGAGAGGTGGCAAATGGAGTTAAATGCAGAAAAGTGTGAGGTGATTCACTTTGGAAGGAGCAACAGCAATAAAGAGTACTGGGTTAATGGTAAGATTCTTGGTAGTGTAGATGAACAGAGAGATATCAGTGTCCATGTACACAAATCCCTGAAAGTTGCCACCCAAGTTGATAGGGCTGTTAAGAAGGATATGGTGTATTAGCTTTTATTGGTAGAGGGATTGAGTTTCAGAGCCATGAGGTCATGTTGCAGCTGTATAAAACTCTAGTGCAGCCACACTTGGAGTATTGAATACAGTTCTGATCTCCGCATTACAAGAAGAATGTGGAAGCTTTGGATAGGGTTCAGAGGAGATTTACTAGGATGTTGCCTGGTATGGAGGGACGGTCTTATGAGGAAAGCTGAGGGACTTGAGGCTGTTTCCATTGGAGATAAGAAGGTTGAGACGTGACTTAATTGAGACACATAAGATAATCAGAGGGTTAGATAGGATGGACAGTGAGTCCGTTTTTCCTCAGATGGTGATGGCAAGCATGGAGTTTAATGCAGAAAAGTTTGAGGTGATTCACTTTGGAAGGAGCAAAGAGTACTGGGCTAATGATAAGATTCTTGGTAGTGTAGATGAACAGAAAGATATGGGTGTCCATGTACACAAATCCCTGAAAGTTGCCACCCAGGTTTAAATTGAGGGGTGATAGATACAGGGCAGATGTCACAGGTAGTTTCTTTACTTAGTGAGTAGTAGGGGTATGGAACACCCTGCCTGCAACAAGAGTAAACTTGCAAACTTTAAGAGCATTTAAATGGTCATTGGATAAACATATGGATGAAAATGGAATAGTGGAGGTTAGATGGGCTTCAGATTGGTTCCACAGGTCAGTGCAACATCGAGGACTGAAGGCCCTGTACTGCGCTGTAATGTTCAATGTTCTATGTTCTCTACTACCCCCACTATTTTCTGCAATGTCTTCCCCACTCACTATAATCCACCACAACCTGTAGCACCACTAAAATTGTGTGCCTTCTTTGCTGCCTACTCACTCATTCAGGAAACCTTTCCAGGACTTCAAAGAGCAAAATCAGGTAGAGTCCTTGCTCTCTATTACAATCCAGTGTATTGTGTTGGAAAATGATTCTGTGAGAACAGAGAACAAAGGACATGCTGTGATGCTTCCCACTTAAATAATCTCTTAACACATTTGTAATAGGTAAGAAAATATCTTTTGTCCTTTGGATATAGGCAGGGGACATTTCAGAACTCAGAGTGCTCATTGGCATTTAGTACAAGTCCAGACCCAATTCCCAAAATTATGATTTTCCATAAAACAAATGGGCCAAAATATATGACTCTATAAAATTAGTAAAAGCCTGAATTCTCAGTTTAACATCTTAGAGTTTGGATGAAAGTACAGAAACGCCTAAGTGAACAATTATATTACTACCAAAGACACAGATATGAAGAAGGGTATCCAGGTGAGGTATCAAAAAACTGTAAAATTTAAAACCACGACTCAGCAGCTTCATTCAGAAGGGGAAAAACTGAACAAATTTTTGACATAATTTTTGAATATTTTTAAAAAGCATGCTGCAGTTTTATATTAAATACATTCTTTATTTTTTATCTCCAAATAATTATTTAAATAAAACTATTCTGAATATACCATAAAGAATGATTAACAATCTGCACATACTTGGTGATAGTTTGGACCATGGAAGATGCTACAGTTAGCTTCAAATATGGGTTAAGAAGGTGAAAAATGAGCCCTGTTTCCCCAATCCTGATTGTTATCTAGTGATTTCTGCTGGAGGTGCTTATGCATAGATGTCAACTGAGACAGAGTTGGGTTTCTCTGTACAGGGCACATTCCCCATGATTGAGGAGCCTGTCAACAATCACTCTCCAAGCTTATGCACAAAAAAATGGTCACTTAGCTGATATACCGAAAGGGCACTGTGTCATAGTTTTTCACTATCAGGTATCTGACCAGTAGCTGTCCAATAATGTTGACGTCAGGCACATTCTGGTTCAGGAGTGACCCTCTGTAGCATATTTGTGGCAAGTTGCATGTGTCTAGTGGGCCTTGTTATGCCACATTCAGCGGCCAGCCAGATTGGGAGAATTATTCTTGAAAGAAGATTTTTGCTTATCCTGGCTTCATAAGTACAATTTTGAAACCCTATTATTTTCAGCTGTACAACCAGATTTTACAGGCAACGCAATTGCTGATTCAAAGACAAAATGTTGGAAAAGACATGGACTGATTTTGGAAGGGACAGCTCATTCGTGGACTTTGGAGAGGAGACAGAGGTTAAAGATTGTATTGGCTTTCAAGGACAGAGGGGTCAGAGTTAACGGGAAACTAACATATCAAATATTAGAAAAACATGAAAGGATGAGAACTCATAGTGGGAATGGTTTAAAAAGAATGGTTCAAAATGACAAGAATTGTTAGAAAAATAATTATAATGCAATAAAATCACAAGGATGGTTTCACAACAGACGAGGGATGTGCAAATGTTAAAAGAATTTGCATAGTTTAATTGGATCTATAGTATTGACAATGTTAAGGCAGTTGGACCAATTTTACAAGCTCATGTGGCAGTAAAGGAACATTGCCTGCCAGCAGTTTTGACTCATAAAATTACCTCATCCTCCAGCCTTGGTGTTTATTGCAGAATTTCTTTTAACTTCGGTCAAATGTGGATGGCAAAGCTTCAATGGTTTGTAAATGTGGATCCCACATGTTTTGTTACACAGCTAGAAAAATGATGTGATTTTAGAAATGAAACATATAACAAGTAGAAATCCAATATACTTTCAAAATGAGGTAGAAATGAATCATAAAAATGCCCTGAATCTAACTTTTATCGTTCAGTTTTCTGCAAGGATAGAGGGTGATGGGATAGTGCTAGTTAAACTCTGTCCTTTCATCGCTGAGACCTACATTCAAAATTCATCCAAATGTTTTGGTGAAGACCTTGCAAGTTAGAGGTCCTAAATTAACAAAGATTATCTGCTTGATAACAGCATGAGGCTGTTTCTTTTGAGGTTATTACTCTCCAGTACCCAATTTCCCTTTAGAGCTTATTTGTATGCTACAGAAGGAGGCTATTTAGCCAATCATGCCTTTTCCTGCTGTTCTCCTGCTGTTTCTTAAAAGCCCAGGATTTATTTTTCCCTTTTGCAGTAGTATTTTAAAGTATCTCTTTAAAAAAAATTGTATCTGCTTCCTTCACCTTATCAGTGCATTCATGATCGAACAACTCACGATGTAAAAGGAAAAAAATCCTCATAGCTCCGTAGGGTTCTTTCTCCATTTCACTTAAATCCACATCACCTGCTACCAATCCTCCCATTGGAAACTTCTTATTTACTCCACTCAGACCCTTCAAGGATTTGAGCACCTTTACATTACCTTCCCTTTAACCTTTCTGCTCAAGGGGAAGAAACCACACTTTCTCTATGACTCCCCACATAATTTAACTCTTTCCTCTTTAATACTGGTTTGGTAAATCTACTCAAGAACACAGAACATTACAGCACAGGCCCTTCAGTTCTCGATGTTGTGCAGACCTGTGGAACCAACCTGAAGCCCATCTATCCCTACACTACTCCATTTTCATCCATATGTTTCTCCGATGACCATTTAAATGCCCTTAAATTTGGCAAGTCTACTACTGTTGCAGGCAGTGCGTTCCACGCCCCTATACTCTCTGAGTAAAGAAACTACCTCTGACATCTGTCCTGTATCTAACACTCTGTTAAGGACTTGACTTTTTTCCGAAAGTAAAATGTCGGATATTGGCCACCATACTCCAGCTGGAGGCTAATCAAGTTTTTTTTCTACTACCATGTCACCACACGTGGGCCTCTAAATACCTTTGATTAATATTTCAGATTTCGGGGCAGCACAGCGGTTCAGTGGTTGGCACAGCTACTCCACAGTGCCAGGGACCTTGATTTAATTTCACCATTGGGTGACTGTCCGTAGTTTGCATGTTCTCCTTATATATGTGTCGGTTTCGTCCAGGTGCTCCAGTTTCCTCCCACAGTGCAGATTAGGTGGATTGGCTGAGCTAAATTGCCCATAGAATCCAGGGATGTATCAGTAAGGTTGGATTAGCCATGGGAAATGCAGGATTATGAGGTTGGGTCTGGATGGGATGCTCTTCAAAGTGTTGGTGTGCACTTGATGTGTTAAATGGCCTGCTTCCACACCATAGGGATTCTATGATCTGGATTCTATGATGTCAATGTTCAGAACCAGAATGTAGAATTATTTTTGTTTTTTAACCTATAGAGTCGTAGAGTCATAGAGTCATAGAGATGTACAGTATGGAAACAGACCCTTCGGCCCAATCCATCCATTCCGACCAGCTAGCCCAACCCAATCTAGTCCTATCCCTCAGCACCCGGCCCATATCCCTACAAACCCTTATTATTCATATAAGCATCCAGATGCCTTTTAAATATTACAATTGTACTAACCTCCACCACTTCCTCTGGCAGCTCATTCTGCATACACACCACCCTCTACGTGAAAAAGTTGCCCCTTAGGTCTCTTTTATATTTTTATAATCGTCCTGTTCAGAGATGTCATTATACACCACTTGAGCAGGTGGGACTTGGAACCCAGGCCTCCCAGTTCACTGGTAGGAACACTACAATTGTGCCACAAGATGGCCCCTGATTACCTTTTTTTCCCCTTTTCTTTTCTCGACAATTCCTCCCAGTGTAGGGGTAAGCACACTATTACTGTGTCACAAGAGGGCACACTGGGTCTGCTCTTTGTTTTATTTTGTTTTTATTTTCCCCCAAATTGCCCATGGTAATGAGTCAAGATTCATAAACAGTTAACTTAATTTCTGTTAATTGTGGTAGTAAACCTTTGATTTAGTAGCCATAACAGGGAGAAAATTGGTGGGAGAGTTGACAGGAAAGGAACAATTATAACTCATGTCAGGTATCTGGAAACCGATGGGATTTAATGCTATAGAGTCATGGAGTCATACAGAATCCTTCAGTTCAACCAGTCCATGTCGACCATGTTCTCAAACTAAACTAGTCCCACTTGTCTGCATATCTTTCCAAATATCCTTCCAGACCTTCCAATTAATGTATTTATCCAAATGTCTTTTAATCTTATAACTGTACCTGCATCCACCAACTCCTCACGCAGTTAATTCCACATACAAGCCACTCTCTGCATAAAAAAATCTTCCCCTCTTGTCCTTTTTAAATCTTTCTCCCCTCAGCTGAAAAATATGCCCCCTAGTTTTGAACTTTCCCACTCTAGGGAAAAAACCTTTGTTATTCCCTTTACCTATGTCCCTCATGATTTTTTAAGCCTCCTGCGCTCCAGTGGAAAAACTCCCAGCCTATCCAACCTATTATTAGAACGCAAACCCTCTATTCCTGGCAACATTTAGTAAATCTTTTCTGAACCTTCTCCAGTTTAATAATGTCCTTCCTTCGGCAAGGTGACCAGAACTGCACTCAGTACTCCAAAAGAGGCCTCACCAACATCCTGTACAACCTCAACATGACGTCCTAACTCATATGCTCAAAGGTCAGAGCAATGAAGGCCTAATCCGTGAGGCAGCAGGGTGGCTCAGTGGTTAGCACAGCTGCTTCACAGTGCCAGGGACCCGGGTTCAATTTCCAGTCTCAAATGACTGCCTGTATAGAGTTTGCACATTCTCCCTGGGTTTGCTCCGGGTGCTCTGGTTTCTTTCCACAATCCAAAGATGCATAGGTCAAGTGAATTGGCCATGCTAAATTGTCCATAGTGTTAGGTGCATCATTCAGAGGGAACTGGGTAAGGGCTGGTTACTCTTTGGAGGGTCGGTGTGGACTTGTTGGGCCAAATGGCCTGTTTCCACATTGTAGGGAATCTAATTGTGATTTAAGTTAATAAAGAGCAATATTTCAACCCAATGCAATGTAACCCAATTTTTGGGCTAAGTGGTATACTCACTTGGGAGCATCTACTTTTGGCATTTAGTTAAACTTTGATGTCGGTGGGTCGTCTTGCTGAGTCTGAGCCAGAGATTCTTGGTTATCCCACTCCAGGACTTGATGGCTTGTAAATTGCGTTTGTTACATGGCTAGACAGGTTGATTATTAACCAGAAAATGGGATGAATGGGAATAACTGTTGATCAGCTATGTGATGCAAGAAAGTTTGAGTCTCGACCATTTTTATCAGTAGCTCCAGATTGAAACATGCATGTGAAAGTGCATCTGACCGCAAAGACTCACACTCCCTGACTGGTCTATGGCACACCAATACTGGAGCATGCTTCTTAATATTAAACAGTTTTACTCCAGTGGTACATTCAAAAAATTTGTATATTTCCTTTGTCTGTTTTTGATGTTCTTTCACATGGCTTCATCCAGACCCTTGCTCTTGCTGTGTTATGATGTTGAGGTCACGGCACCACAACATAAAGGAACAGGATGTCCCCATTCAATTATGGCAGGCTCTGGTCTGATGCACACTGCTGCTCCCTACAAAAAAGAGAAAGGTTCAGAAAGCAGTATGAGATAATGGATCAGCTTTCACATTGCATTGGATTTCGTGCCACTGAACACCCAATCAACAGTGTTTGCCTACCACAGGCCCACGATGTAACAGAACAAGCTTCTTCCTATTACATCAAAGGTTTTGGCCCACTTGTGCTAAACCTAACTGTGCTACACATATCTGATCTGATCTTGAACATGAAGCTGTCCTGTCATCGACCATGATCTGTGTTATAATTCGGGTCCACATTGCAAACATGTGCATAAAACTGTGGGCCACAAAATATGGCAGAGGTAGAGGCATGTGATTGTTGAAATTTACTCTGTTCATATCTGGCTGCATTGTACGAAGGAAGTAGTAGAAATCTAGAACTCCTATCTCCAAAATGTCACTGAGGTTGGGTATATTGAAAATAAGAAAACTGATATGGACAAATTTAAGTTCAAATTTAATATTCAGTTATGTGAAACCAATTTATATTACATCGATCAACCATAAATTTGTCACTCAATGGAAGACGGTCAACTCCTCTTTCTAGGTTCTTGTGCTTTAATGTTCCCAAATTCAATGATCTTCCAGAAAGGTCAATGCTCTATAGCTCTTCAACCAACAGATCAGCTCTTGTCATTCTATCGCAACCAGTCAAAAGAGGTGCAGAGTCAAACAAGGCAACTAAAAGCAGACAAAAGCCCCATATTGTCATCAACAATATGCTGCAGGATGTGAGTGATCTGACATTTATACTCAAGCTTTAGCATTGCAGCAAAACAGAAAAAGACCATTTTTCTCTTCTTCATTTTGTTTGACTGAGGGACTGAATAATTTTATAGCTCAAAAGTCTTTGCACAGATAAATTGTTTCACTGAACCAGCTATCTGTCAGTGTTAGCTTATATTAATGTTGAACAGAAGAATAGCACAGGACAGAGAGTTATCTGCTCATATCACTAAATATAATGGACGATTTGGATTATGCAAGTCTAATTTTTTTTCAATCACTTCAATTCATTTTCTATCGTGCTTAGCAGTGAAGTCCCTCCAATTAAATACCTAGTGGACATTCACTTCCCAGGCAGATTTGAGAGGGAAGAATGCCCACTTATTGAGATGGCTGGTGCCCTAAATCTAGAATTACAAAAGAAACCAAGAGCTTTAGGACTGCAGCAGGCAATGCTGGCAAGGTAAAGGCAAAAACAAACAGAAATTTGTAGAAATAAAGATAGATATTAATCAGATGTGGGAATCTGTGTTAGTAAAAGCAAGGCCAATTGATTGGTTGAGATAATATACACAAAATCTTGAGAGATTATAAACAGAAACAGCTGGATTGGGTCAGATTTAGAGGATAGATTACTGAATGGAAAACTATGACAGTGCAACTGACCCTCAGGCACTGTGTTCAAATAAAGATAGAAACATGTATAAGATTAAAGGATCTGATTTCTACAATTTATTGCAGTTTGGGCTGGTGTTAAGCTATCAAGAGTTTTAATTTTATCTACAAAGGTGCAAAACTTTAAAGAATAGAGTATCATAATGACTCTGATAAGGTGCTACAGGTTAGATATGCAACATTTTAAAATGTGGCATTTGTAATATCTGCAGTTTAAATCTATAATATGGTACTCCAAGTTCTCATTTTCTGTGCTTAATAAGGTATATTCTCAGCAATTTGAAGAGAAGGGGAGAAAAATCTGAGGCATCAAAGCTTCTTGAAAATCAAGAAAGGATGTTGTGAAACATCTTGTGGAGGAGTCATTGTTGGACTGGGGTGGTCAAATTGGTGCTGTGTGATTTTTAACATTGTGAAACATGAAAGGGTTCAGAAAAGATTTTCAGGGATGTTACCAGGGTTGGAGAGTTTGAGCTATAGGAGAGGCTGAACAGGCTAGGGCTGTTTACCCTAGAGCATCGGACACTGTGGGCTGACCTTATAGAGATTTATAATGTCATGATATGTATGGATAGTGTCAATTGAGAAGGACCTGGGGTGGGGGAGCCAAAAGCCAAAAGAGGTAGAGGTTAAAAAAGTTTGTTAGTTCATAAGTTCATAAGATATAGGAGCAGAATTAGGTCCTTTGGCCCATCAGGTTTGCTCCACCATATGATCTTGGCTGGTATGTTCCTCACCCCTATTTTCCTTTTTTTTAAATTCCCTACAGTGTGGAAACAGGCCCTTCGGCCCAACCAGTCCATACCGACTCTCTGAAGAGTAACCCACCAAGACCTATTTCCCTCTGACTATAGCACTTAACACTATGGGCAATTGACCATGGCCAATTCACCTTTGTGACTATGGGAGGAAACCAGAGCACAACCACACAGACATTGGGAGAATGTGCAAACTCCACACAGACAGTTGCCCGAGATAGGAATCGAACCCGGGACCCTGGCGCTGTAAGGCAGCAGTGCTAACTTAAGGCAGCAGTGCTAACCACTGAGCCACCGTGCTGCCCCACCGTCCTGCCTCCTCTCCATAACTTTCAATCCATTATCATTCAAAAATCTGTCTAACTCCTCCTTAAATTGGCTCACTGTCCCAGCATCTTTGTCCCAGCAACTTTGGGATAGCCAATTCCACAGATTCCAAACTCTTAGGGAGAAGTAGTTTCTCATCAACTCTGTTTTAGATTTGCTACCTTTTATCCTAAGACTATGCCCTCTCATCCTAGAATGTCTCACAAGAAGAAGCACCCACTCCATGTCTATTTTATCCATGCCTTTTATCATCTTGAATACATCAATTTGATCTTCCCTCATTCTTCTAAATTCTAGAGAATATAGGCCTAATACTTCAGGTGCGGTTTCAGTATAGTTGCAACAATACTTCCTTACCTTTATATTCTATTTCTTTAGCTATAAAAGCAAACATTCCATTCAATGTCTTTATTATCTGCTGTACCTGTATGCTAGTTTTCTGTGACTCTTGAAGGAATACACCTAGATCCCTCTGCACAGGGTCACCCCAAAGCCTCTCCCCATTTAGATAATAGGTCATCTTCCCACTTTTTTGACCCAAGTGCATGACCTTGAACTAATTCACACTAAACTCCATCTGCCACATTTTGGCCCATTCTCCTAATCTATTTATATCCATTTGTAAGATTCTTATTTCCTCATTGCAATTTACCAACTGCAAATTTGGGATAGTCTTCTATCCCTGTATCCATAGCTGGGGTCAAAGGACTGCAACCTGTGTCACACCACTAGTTATATCTTGCCGTCCAGAAAACAGCTCATTTATTCTGGCTCTCCGTCTTCTGTCCATTAGCCAGTCATCCATCCAGACTAATAAATTACCCCGATCCCATATAGTTCAACCTTGTGAATGAACCTTTTGTGCAGCACATTATCAAACGTCTTCCAGATTTCCAGATAAATTACATCTACAGCATTCCCATTATCCACTTTGCTTGTTACATCTTCAAAGAACTCTAGCGAATTAGTCAAACATGATTTGCCCTTTATAAAACCATGCTGACTCTGCTGAATAGTGTTTTGACTTTCCAAATGTCCTGATATTGCTTATATGATAATTGATTCTAACACATTCCCAATAACAAATGACAAACTGGTCTGTAATTTCCCACATTTTGCCACCCTCCCATTTTGAATAAGAACATTATATTAACTATTTTCCAATCCACTGGAACCCATCACATGTCCAGGGAAGTTTAGAATTTTGTAACCAATGGATCTACCAAAGCCAATGCTGCTTCCTTTAACACCCTAGAATGTAGGCCATCCGGCCCAGGGATTTGACTGCCCTCAATCCTAATTGTTTGCTTAATACCTTTTCCCTATCGATGTTGATTGTTCCAAGTTCTACCTTATCTATTGCCTCTGACTTGCCCATTCCAGTAGGAAACGTTCTATTGTCCTCCAGCATGATAACTAAGGCAATGTATTGATTCAGCACCTCAGCCACTTCAGTGTTACCCACTATTAAATCTCTGGTTTCATCTTCTAAGGGACCAACATTCACCTTAATGACTCTCTTCTTTTATATGCCTATAGAAGGTTAAAAGGGACCTAAGAGGTAACTTTTTCATGCAGAAGGTGGTGCATGTATGGAATGAACTGCCAGAGGAAGTGGTGGAGGCTGGTGCAATTACAACATTTAAAAGGTATCTGGATGGGCATATGAATAGGAAGGGTTTAGAGGGATATGGACTAAATGCTGGCAAAAGGGACTATGTTAATTTAGGATACCTGGTCGACATGGAAAAGTTGGACCAAATGCTGTACATTTTATGACTAAATGGTCCTTGATGTCCATGAGAACCAGTTAACACAAAGAATTACCATTTGGTTGGTGGATGATCTGGAATCTTTTGTTTTGAAAATGTATCATAGTGCCAAGAAGTGGGTACATCTAAAATTTTCTTACCCTTTCTCATCTCTATTTTCTTTGGCTGCTTTGGTTAAATAATGATGCTTATTAATCAGGGGACTTTAGTAATACCTGTCACCAAAGAAATGAGGTGGAACACCCACAACTAGGGTAGTTTTATTGATAGTTGCGGATGATTGCTGGGAAATATGCAACATGCCCAGATGGCAAGTGCCTTCCGATTTTCTTTTGGCCTTAAGAGGGTTGGTTATTTATCTCTGGCTCAGGAAGGGAAGAAAGGCTTTAGAGTGGGTGTGAGATGGCATTGTAGCAATGATGCATACTGCTACAATCCTGTACCAACATCCACCAATAGAGAGGTGTGTGGCCTGCATGCAGAAATATTACAGGCATTTGGGAATTGCATGGAATTGTTTCAGTAATGTCATCCATTGTATTTTCCAATATACCATTACTGATTCAGAATATGGGCACCACTGGTAAGACCAGCATTTATTGCTGATCTCTAACTATCCATGAGCACATAGTATTGAGCCACTTTTCTTTTAATTAATTAATTAATAGTTTGTAAGCTTCACTGGTTGAGTCTGCATTTTATTATATGTCCCCCGTTGCCTTTGAGAAAGCGGTTGTGACCCACTGTCTTGAACTGCTGCCATTTGATGTGGCTACCCCTACAATACTGTTAGTGAGGGACTTCCAGAATTGTGACCTGATGACAGTGAAGGAACAATGATAGATTTCTAAGTGAGGATGGCGAGTGGCTCATAATGATGGCAGTCCACTGGAATGACTGAAAATTAAGGTTGGGCTTAGATTATCAGATTTTGGTCTGGCCTGAACTTGCCAGATGACAAGACCGCAAGGCCATAAGGTGTAGGAGCAGAAATTAGGCCATTCAGCCCATTGAGTCTGCTCCACTATTGAACCTAGTAGATAAGTTTTTCAATCTCATCCTCCCAGTTTGATCCCCTTAACAATCAAGAACCTATCTATTTCTGTCTTAAATATACTCAATGACCTGGCCCCCTCTTGTGGGGGAGAAAGGAATTGGCAAGGCATGGCGATTCCCTTTGATGGGTCTCTTGTAACCTTGGCCCACAATTGGAGTTGGTATAGAGCTGGCCACAGAGCTACCTATTCTTAAGTTATTTAACGTGAGAAAGCGATGAGGCATTGGAGGAAGCCCAACCATCTACTTGCTATGTGAGAATGACATTACTAAAAAGGGAATAGATTTTTGTAAATGCATGCATGATCACATCACAGCCAATTAAACCACTAATTGTAAGATACTGTTTTGAAAGTGGTGAGAAAAATCCATAAGCCAGTTCACAAACAAAAGCAGAGTTCTACTTTTAGACTGAGTACTTGTGGTGCAACAGTGATAAAGGGCAGGCCTGGCATTAGTCCAGTATATTTGATTTCCTCTTACAAAGCTAGCAGAACAAAATGATGAATGGAAGTGATTTTGTTTTCTTGTCAGATGTCATTGAATATGGGACGTTAGAATAGCTTGTACATATGCCAGTTTTGCAGAAGTGTTGTGGAACAGGACTGCATAGTAATAAACCAAGAAAACTCAGCTGAGTTCAGTCCATGAATAAGTTTTGAAAAGATATAAGATGCGTTTTCACCTTTTCAATCATTGTCTCTCATAATTTCTGAACCTGAGCCACAAAAGTCCTTTGAATGCTGCAGAGGTCAAAATGAAACGCTCATAAAAGAAACTTTGTGAACTGTGAGAGTGAAGCCTGACATTAATACCAACATTTATCTTCTAAGTAGCTGGCAAATATGTCAATCACTATTTTCTTAGAACTTTATCTTCCATATCCACAAAGTTTGCCAGTTAAGTTTTATGAAAAAGCCATTGCACTCAATGTAAAACAGGTTGATTGTAGAGTAATTGTTGGATTATTTAAAGTACATTGTTCTCTATTACATTTCTGATTTAAATACACTCATCTTGGTATTATTTTGGTTAATGTGCCTTTCTTTTACAGCTTCATTCATCAAGACTAAGCTGTCACTGGATTCCCATTGATTGAGCGACTAAAATAATGTATAAAAATTTTTTGGGAGATCTTGGGTGTTTTCTAACTTCCTTAAGTAACTTTCTTAATCCAATTACTCTATCTGATTACACCTTCTGTCATTTAGTTCGCACACAAATAAATGTCAGATGATTTAAAAAGAAGATTCAAAATTGTTTGAGAAGTTATCAGGAATGACAAACATCAGGAATGTTAGTATTCAAAAACAGATTATCCTTCAATTTCTTACACAATAGATCCCATGAAGAGTTTAAATTTATTTCAATGAAGTATTAGAAAGATAACAATCACTATTCTCAATGCTCATCATGAATTCCTGGTTTGGAGATGCCGGTGTTGGACTGGGGTGTACAAAGTTAAAAATCACACAACACCAGGTTATAGTCCACCAAGTTTAATTGGAAGCACACTCGCTTTCAGAGCACCGCTCCTTCACCAGGTGATGAATCACCTGATGAAGGAGTGGTGCTCCGAAAGCTAGTGTGCTTCCAATTAAACCTGTTGGACTATAACCCTGGTGTTGTGTGATGTTTAACATCATGAATTCCATTAACTTGCTGATACAAATGGGCCAAACGTCCATCAGTTTATTAAATTTAAAATTATCTAGTTGTACTTAACTTCCTCCATGGAATCTCCAACATCTGTCTTTAAAACTTCCTCAAGTCCTATAACCCTACATGAATCTATTTTGCAAGACCATTGATAGTTGTGCCTTTACCTATTTGGCCCCAAACTTTCAAAATTTCTCCCTAAACTTCTTTCCTTTCTCTTTGATTTTATAATTTCACTTAGAACCTACCACATTCAGTTGCCCTGTCTTACTAACTCAATCTTTGTTCAGTTGTCAAATTTGTCAGATTGTATTCTAAAGAAGTGCCTAGGTTTTTGTCAAAGGGACTATAGGTTAATGCTGTCCCTCATTCTGGATTAGTAGTGTTGGAAAAGCACAGCAGTTCAGGCAGCATCCGAGGAGCAGTAAAATCGATGTTTCGGGCAAAAGCCCCTCATCAGGAATACAGGCAGAGTGCCTGAAGGGTGGAGAGATAAATGAGAGGAAGGTGGGAGTGGGGAGAAAGTGGCATAGAATACAATAGGTGAGTGGGGGAGGGGATGAAGGTGATAGGTCAGGGAGGAGGGTGGAGTGGATAGATGGAAAAGAAGAGGCGGTGTGGTTGATTGGTGCGGGTGTCCCAGAGATGTTCCCTAAAAGCGCTCTGCTAGGAGGCATCCAGTCTCCCCAGTGTAGAGGAGATCGCATCAGGAGCAACGGATACAATAAATGATATTGGTGGATGTGCAGGTAAAACTTTGATGGATGTGGAAGGCTCCTTTAGGGCCTTGGATGGAGATGAGGGAGGAGGTGTAGGCGCAGGTTTTGCAATTCCGACGCTGGCAGGGGAAGTTGCCAGAACGGGAGGGTGGGTTGTAGGGGGGCATGGTCCTGACCAGGTAGTCACGGAGGGAATGGTCTTTGTGGAAGGCTGAAAGGGGTGGAGAGGGAAATATATCCCTGGTGGTGGGGTCATTTGGAGGTGGCGTAAATGTCGGCGGATGATTTGGTTTATGTGAAGGTTGGTAGGGTGGAAGGTGAGCAACAGAGGCATTCTGTTCTTGTTACGGTTGGAGGGTTGGGGGCGCAGTGGTAGTCTGGCGCACGGACCTCTATACCGCTGAAGCCAGACACCAACTTGAGGACACCTCTTCCTATCGCCCCCTCAACCATGACCCCACCCCCCAATCACCAAACCATCATCTCCCAGACCATACAGAACCTCATCACCTCAGGAGATCTCCCACCCACAGTTTCCAACCACACAGTCCAGGAACTCCACACTGCCCAGTTCTACCTCCTTCCCAAGATCCACAAGCCTGACCACCCTGGCCGACCCATTGTCTCAGCATGCTCCTGCCCCACTGAATTCCTTTCTACCTACCTCAAAACTGTCTTATCCCCCCAGTCCAGAAACTCTGCACATGCGTTTGAGACACTACCCACACCCTCCACCACCTCCAAGACTTCTGTTTTCCTGGCCCCCAACGCCTCATCTTCACCATGGATATCCAGTCCCTCTACACCTCCATCCGCCATGACCAGGGCCTCCAAGCCCTCTGTTCCTTCCTCTCCCGACATCCCCAACAGTACCCTTCCACCGACACTATCATTCATTTGGCCGAACAGGTCCTCACCCTTAACAATTTCTTCTTCGAATCCTCCCACTTCCTCCAGACCAAAGGGGTAGACATGGGCACACGTATGGGCCCCAGCTATGCCTGTCTCTTTGTTGGCTACGTAGAACAGTCCATCTTCCGTGATTACACCGGCACCACTCCCCACCTCGTCCTCCGCTACATTGATAACTGCATTGGCGCCACCTTGTACTCCCGCGAGGAGGTTGAACAATTCATCAACTTCACCAACACATTCCACCCTGACCTTAAATTTACCTGGACCATCTCTGACACCTCCCTCCCTTCCAGGACCTCTCCATCTCCAATAATGACTACCGACTTGACACTGGCATTTTTTACAAACCCACCGACTCCCACAGCTACCTGGATTACATCTCTTCCCACCCTACCTCCTGCAAAAATGCCATCCCGTATTCCTAATTCCTCTGCCTCCGTCGTTACTGCTCCCAGGAGGACCAGTTCCACCACAGAACGCACCAGATGGCCTCCTTCTTTAGAGACCGCAATTTCCCTTCCCACGTGGTTAAAGATGCCCTCCAACGGATCTCGTCCACATCCCGCACCTCCGCCCTCAGACCCCACCCCTCCAACAGTAACAAGGACAGAATGCCCCTGGTGCTCACCTTCCACCCTACCAACCTTCGCATAAACCAAATCATCCGCCGACATTTCCTCCATCTCCAAACAGACCCCACCACCAGGGATATATTTCCCTCCCCACCCCTTTCTGCCTTCCGCAAAAGACCGTTCCCTCCGTGACTACCTGGTCAGGTCCATGCCCCCTACAACCCACCTTCCTGTCCTGGCACCTTCCCCTGCCAGCGCCGGAATTACAAAACCTGCGCCCACACATCCTCCCTCACCTCTATCCAAGACCCTAAAGGAGCCTTCCACATCCATCAAAGTTTTACCTGCACATCCACGAATATCATTTATTGTATCCATTGATCACGATGCGGTCTCCTCTACACTGGGGAGACTGGATGCCTCCTAGCAGAGCGCTTTAGGGAACATCTCTGGGACACCCGCACCAATCAACCACACGCCCTGTGGCCCAACATTTCAACTCCCCTCCCACTCTGCCAAGGTCATGGAGGTCTTGGGCCTCCTTCACCACCGCTCCCTCACCACCCGACGCCTGGAGGAAGAACGCCTCATCTTCCGCCTCAGAACACTTCAACCCCAGGGCATCAATGTGGACTTCACCAGTTTCCTCATTTCCCCTTCCCCCACCTCACCCCAGTTCCAAACTTCCAGCTCAGCACTGTCCCCATGACTTGTCCTACCTGCCTATCTTCTTTTCCACCTATCCACTCCACCCTCCTCCCTGACCTATCACCTTCATCCCCTCCCCCACTCACCAATTGTACTCTATGCTACATTGTCCCCACCCCCACCCTCCTCTCATTTATCTCTCCACCCTTCCTGATGAAGGGCTTTTGCCCGAAATGTCGATTTTACTGCTCCTTGGATGCTGCCTGAACTGCTGTGTTTTTCCAGCACCACTAATCCAGAATCTGGTTTCCAGCATCTGCAGTCATTGTTTTTGCCTACAATGCCGTCCCTCATCCTATCATGTTCTTTCACCAGTATCTTGCAGGGGAGCTTGCTAGTTCAGTTGGTAGGTGTTTAAAATAATTTGACAAGGGGATGGAATACAGGGCGAAGTTAGAGTAGGGAATGAGGCACAAACAGGTATAGAGGAAGAAGCAAGTCAATCTGGAAGTCAGAGTATATGGTCACATTAAGGCACAAGGAAACATTATGAGGCCAGATGATATTTATTTGAATGCAAGAAGTCTCGTGAGTTCAAGGCATGAAAACTAAGCAAATCTCACATTGGAGAATTTTTCATTATTCACTCATGGGACATTGGTGTCGCTGGCTGGACAATATTTATGGCCTATCCCCAGTCACCCTTGAGAAGGTGGTGATGAACTGCCCTCTGGAACCATTGCAATCCATTTGTTGTAGGTACACCCACAGTGGCATGAGTTTCAGGAATCTGACCTAACGACAGTGAAGGAATGACAAAGTATTTCTAAGTCAGGACAGTGAGTGGCTGGAGGGGAATGTGGCTGAGGAAAATAAAACAGAGAACCAGAAAAAGAAATGGGACTCAAATAAATGCTATGCATCAATATTCACAGTAGAAGATGCTAATAAATAATTGCTCAGTATTCAAGGGGCATAATGAGGAGAGGAAATAAATACCCTAGAGAAGAAAAGTGCTACAAAAACTAAAGACCCAATAAGTCTCCTGGACGTGATGGGGTGCATTCCAGGATATGAAAGAAAGTAGTCACAGAGAAAGTGGATGTGCTGATGGTAATCTTCCAAGAATCTTTAGATTCTGGAAAAGCCACAGAGGATTGCAGCAACTTAGCTGTGGATCTAGAGGAACACAGGAAATGCAGAAGGGAATTGAAGAAAGCAATTAAAAGGACTTGTGAACAGGTATTTGGGAGAATCCTAAAATATTTTATAAATACATTAAAGGCAAGAGGTTAACCAAGGAAAGAATAGGGCCCATTGGGGACCAAGAAAGCAACCTTTGTGTGAATCTGTAGAATATTGGAATGAATGAATGAATACTTCTCTCTAGTCTTTACTCTGGAAAAGGAAAATGTCATTAAGGAATTCAGGAAAAGGGTCAGTGAGGAACTTGCACAGTTTGATACAGGAAATGGGGAATTATTAGAGGTTCTGTCAGGCTTAGAAACAGACAAATCCCCTGGCCCGAATAAATTGCATCTCAGGCTGCTGTGGGAAGTGAGGCAGGAAATTGCAGGGTCTCGGACACTAATTTTGTATTCCTTTCTGGCCATAGGGGAAGGGCTAGAGAACTGGAGGACGGCTGTCCATTTTTTAAGAAGTGTGGTAGAGATGAACCAAGAAGGTACAGACCAGTGAGTCTCACGTCAGTGGTAGGGAAACTATTGGAGACATTTCCAAAAGAGTGAATTAATTCCCACTTGGAAAGGTATGGGTTAATTAGGGATAGTCAGTATGGTTTTGTCAGAAGCATGTCCTGCCTAAAAAAATTGATTAAGTATGTGGTTGAGGGAAGTTCAGTTGATGTAGCTTATGCAATTTTGGCAAAAGTTTTGACAAGCTCTTACATGGAAGACTGCCTGAGCAGGTGAAAGCACATGGAATTAAGGGAAATCTGGCAAGAAGGGCCTGTGCCCAAAACGTCGAATCTCCTGTTCCCTGGATGCTGCCTGACCTGCTGTGCTGTTCCAGCAATAAAGTTTCAACTTTGATCTCCAGCATCTGCAGACCTCACTTTCTCCTCGGATCAGAAACTAACTTAGTAATAGGAACAAAAGGTGGTAGTAGTAGAGAGCTGTCCAAGTGATGTACCACAAGGATCAGTATTTTTTTTAGATTAGATTACTTACAGTGTGGAAACAGGCCCTTCAGCCCAACAAGTCCACACCATCCCTCCGAAGCGTAACCTACCAAGATCCATTCCCCTACATTTACCCCTTCACCTAACACTACAGGCAATTTAGCATGGCCAATTCACCTAACCTGCACATTTTTGGATTGTGGAAGGAAGCCGGAGGAAACCCATGTAGACACGGGGAGAATGTGCAAACTCCACACAGAGTGTCACCTGAGGCGGGAATTGAACCCAGGTCTGTGGTGCTATGAGGCAGCAGTGCTAACCACTGTGCCACCATAGTGCCGCCCACAAATCTTATTGTTTGTTATACACATAAATGACATAGATGAAAATTTTGGGGGAAAATTAAACAAATTTTCAGATGACACGAAGATTGGTACAGTGGTTAATAGCAAAGACGATGATTGTAGGTGACTGGAAGATGGGCAGACCAGTGGCAGATGTATTTAACACTGATAAGTGCAAGGTGATGCACTTTGAAAAAAGAAACAAGATGAGGAAGTATTTAATGAATGGCAGGACACTGGCTAGCTTATTGGAACAGAGGGATCTTTGGGTAATTATTCACAGAAGTCGGCAGAATGCTGGAATAGGATAGTTAAGAAGGCATATGGGACAATTGCTTTCATCAGTCATAGCATAGAATATAAGAGCAAGGAGGTATAACTGGAGTCATACAGAGCATTTCTCAGGCCACACCTGGAGTACTATGTGCAGTTCTGGTCGCCTCACTACAGGAAGGATGTGGTAAGACTTAGAGGGGTTACAGAGGAACTTCACCAGGATGTTGGCTGGGTGGAGCAGTTGAACTATAAAGAGAAACTTGATAGACTTGAATTGCTTTCTTCAGAGCAAAAAGACTGAGGGGGAACATAATTGAGGAGTATAAGATTATGAGGGGTATGGACAGGGTGCATAGGGAGCTGCCATTCCCTCTGTTTGAGGGGTCAATCTTGAGTGGGCACAGTTTTAGGGTAAGAGTCGAGGGATTCAGAGGGTATTTGGGGGGAATCTTCACTCAGTGGGTGAGGGGAATCTGAAGTGCATTGCCTGGGAAGATAGTAGAGGCCAGATACCTTACAACCTTAAAAAATATTTGGATGAGCACTTCAAATATCATAACACTCAAGGATATGGGACAAGTGCAGGAAAGTGTGATTATTCCCCCTTTTAGTGGTCGGTGAAGACTCATTGGGCCAAATAGCCTTTTCTGTACAGTATGAGTCTATGAATCTATCTATTGTGGATATTTGCTTAAGAATATCAACGTCAATTGTTCAAACAGCTCTATTGTCTTAACAGAAAATAACAGAATAAAAAAAGGATTGAAGTCATGGTGACAAGGACTTTTATTTCCAATCTTTGAGAAGGTAGCACAGGAAATTGGAGCAAAGGGATGACAGGAGGCGGGAGGTTAAAAAGTTGAACATGTGACCTTAGGTCAGTGATGTATTTCCTTTCTTGTTCTTTCTTTCCTTTTCTTTGTTCACTTTGCTTTGCTCCAGTACCAAAGCAGTTGCTGAAGATCAGGCCCTCATTAGTTAATCTATGGAAAACAAAATACGACCAAGTTGGGTATTAAGTTGTCCTCTCTTGACCTATGTATGTTATATGTAGCTGATTTGGAATGCAAGAAAGCACAGGAAACAAGTACTTCTCTGATCAGTCATCACCACTCAGTCTGTCCTTGCAAAGCACCAGCTCAGTTACATCCACCGTGGGAGATTTTGTGAATGAGCGATGAGTGTGTACCGGGTGTTAAACAGAGCATGAATGAGCAGGTGCACATGGCACTGACACAAAAGGAACAGGAACCAGCTGTCTCGAGGGCTAGTACACATCCATTCTGAGCTGATGAGGACAGGGAACTGGTCCTCCAGGGCCCTGTTTTTAAAATAAGATGCTTTATCAAAATAAAAGATTACCGCTGTCATTGAAGTTGTGCACCTAGGAACATTTAGCACATGGTAGCTATTGTGTAGGATTTCACAGACATATGTATTGTGTCCTGATAGAAGCTTTACAGTGTAACAATTGAGTATGTGTTCGATCCAAGAGTATCTGCATTGTAACCCCCATGGCAAAACTACATTCCCTCTCTTAGCATCAGTCATGAATATTCACAAGTGCTACCGTATAAGCCTGTGGCTGAACCATCTCCAGCCCTCACTCCCAGGAATCAGGGATCATCTCAGTTCAAGGGCCTTTCACCAAAACACTGCTGGCAGCAACCTCACATATTTGAGTCAATGGCAGAGCTCCTGGTGAAAGCAGTAGATTGGGAGATTGAATATCAGAAACCACTGAGGGTTTTACACACAAGATTCAGTTTAACTGTGTTTACAGTTACATTCTAATATATTGCAAATTGTATTAAGAGATAACTAAAAATAGCATGCTCTCAATCTAATAGTCTCTGAGAATACTATGGCAGTAATTAATTTGCTTAGGACATAATGTATTTGCAAGAGTTCAATGTGGTAATTATGAAAAGGTCCCCTCAATCAGTGGAAAGCCCCATAGTTTGCCAAGATGGATCAATGACAATATTCTTAACTTGCTGAATCTCTAGCATACTGTGACTTAGGTTAAATGCTGTTTTCTCTATTTCTAACTGTTCCTTTCCTATTCTTTTATTGAATAACAAATATTTGGAGCAAACAACAAGCCACAATGATATTGCACACTCTGGCCGAGCTGTCGAAAGTCTTCAGATCTGTCAAGCTTTCTAAATTTTGCAATAAAGCTCTTTGTGATGTCTTGACCAACAGCTTTTTGGCACCACACATAACAGAGAAGGATTTCTCAAGCTTTCCAACATTCCAACATGTCCAAGACAATCCAGAAAAAAGCAGTGAGGTAAGGTGGAATTATGTTCCATTATTGCATTATATTCCCGATTTTAATTTTCACTTGAAACATCTCTTTTCGCGCTAAGCTTTGCTAAGGTGATTAGCTCATGTTGTAAGGATATCACTTAATAGCCAAGACTACTTAGTTCTGATAGATCTTAAGCTGAAAATACATTGGAAAGCTTGAGAAATCATTAATTGAAAGATCTTCGATGTACATCTTAAAATTCTATGAACATACAGAAAATTTTGCCAGCCTGGCTCAATTGAGGCAAAATGCTAGAAAGAATTATGATTGATGGATTAGAAGCCCTTAGTTCCAAAGCATGTTTTTTTCCAAAGAGGATGGATATAGAGACAAAGTAACTTCAGGCATAAGTGCAAAACGTCTGCATGGAACCTACGGCTGAGATTTTGCTAATCTATGTATTAATTGAATTGATCATGAGAAATTGCCCATAGTGTTAGGTGCATTTGTCAGGGATGAATGTAGAGGGGGTGGTTTGCTCTTCGGAGGATCAGTATGGACTTGTTGGGCCGAAGGGTCTGTTTCCACACTGTAGGTAATCTAATCTAATCTAATTTATTTTCTCCCGGAAGACCAGCTTGAATGTTATTTAACAGCCCAGTAGTATCTGTGAGAAATCTGTAATTTTGTGACAAAAATCAACATCGTACAGCTCAGGATAACTCACACCATGTTCAATAAGAAAAAGCTTAATTTGAAGTGAAGATTAAAGAATCTTTTGTTGCAACCAGAATCCAGCAAAGTTCCCCAGTGTGTTATTGTTCCAGGTGGGATTTTCCAAACTGTTAACCTCCTGGGTGAGGAGGGATATATCTATTCCCACTTTCAACCACCCCTCAGTCAATAAGGTTAGTTCAAAAACAATCTCTTCCCTTTCTCTCAGAACCAAATGAATTCATGTTTTAAAAGGAGCCAATTTCATCAGTTCTTGAATTAATAAACAAAATTGAGTTTATTAATTACTATGCACAAGAAGAAATACCAGTACAACACACATACACAAAAATAGAAACAACAGGTGAGGCCAAGGGCTTAAAAGCATTAAATAAGATATGAGGATCAATCTTGGAATTGTTTATAGAGTGTAGTTACTTGAATGTAACAACCATTGCAGTGTAGGTTACTGGTAGCATTGACAATGATAGTTGAACAGTCATGATCCTTAGTTTTGCAGATTGATTAAGATTCTGTAGTTCTGATTCCCTTTTAACTAATGCATTTTCGCATTCAGGGTGAAAGAAAGTCCTTTTTTGTCCTGTTCTCTTTTGTCTGACTGCTAGCTAGCTGACTTCTTGCTGTCAATGTGAGGAGTTTCTTTAACTGCAATACAGGAGCAATGAGGAGATAGTTTTTCAACTGTGAAATTCACAACATGCTAGCACTCGAAAACAGGCTGGTATATGCAAGAACTTTTAGTCCCACTAGCATACTACAGTGGAGTTGAGAATGGCTTTTCAACCATGCCCTTGCGTATTCTACAAAGGGGATAGTGCAAGTGTGTCTGCAGTTTGAGGCATAATCTGCAGGGCCAGCCTGCTATTGAGCTGGGCATTGTCAGCCCCTCATTGTTTCCAGAGTAACAAGAAATCACACTGCAGTCTGTTTGAATTTTTTTGATGCTTTAAAAGTCGAAATCAGAATTTTTTTCAAGCCAGCCACCAAATTTTCACCCGTAGTTATTTTGTCTCTACAGTAGCCTTCTTTTTAAAAACACAATTTGAAATTAAGGCAAAAAACACCCGTTCATATTTAGGAGTTCATAACACTGTTCATAGCACTAGGACTTTGCCAACATTGAGACAATGGAACTCTGAACGATAAAGGTTGGTGCCATTCTATGAATCAAGTTTTATCTGGTATTCTTGGAAAGTGTGGTAATTGATTATTGACACGCAAATCTTGCTGAAAATATGGATAACCTTCCTCATTACATTACTAAGGTCTTCATAGTTTTTTGATGACATGTTTTCTTGATGAGTAACCAAGTAAATTAGTTGTTTTTATAACTCTTTCCCAAGAAACCAGAGTTTGTGCCAAGTATTGAAGAGCATCCATCAATTCACACAGATACAATTTTGCCCTAGATCTTAAGGGACAACAGTAAGTTTCCCATTTCTTTGTAAATTGGTTTGCTGTTCAGGAAATTGAATAATAACATATTAAAGTCAGTTGAAATAAACTCTTCAATGAACCGCTCATCATTAAATGGAGTAATTCTGTGAGCTAAAATCTCAACTACTTCATCGAATGCTTCTGTAATGTTCATATTTGGTCACAGCACAGATTATCTTTTTCTTCAGCACAGGCTCCTTTCCTTAAGGACAAAGATTTGTCTTCCCTCCTTTTAAATTTCAAAGAGAAATTGTTGGAGAAGTCAAAATATACAATTCTGTGGTACCTATTAAAATGTTGTTGTTTGGGCATGTTCACTATATTGCGGCATAACAAACATAACGACATGCTCCCATGCACAAAGGAAATATCTGTCTCTAACTTACCTTGGAAATTCCTGTGTTCATCCTGAATTTTCTATTTTGAACCTTGTTTAATCATGCTAACCATCATTATTATTTGAGATGGAGAAAGAAAATGACAAATGAGCAGTTGAAGTTCAGCAAATAGAGTCATAGCCTTACCCAGCTGCCAACTTATCAGAAGACAGAAGAGATTAAGCCCTTTTAAAAAGTGTGGTGCCAGCATGGCTAAGCACTGAAGATACATTGCAATTGTTGAACCTTTAGCTTTATTTCTTTATTTTTTGACTTAATACTAAGAAGGACTGCAATGTTTGACTTTATATTTTTATGCCATAGTAAGAGGGATTGTAATGTTTAACTTTGTTTCTTATTTCTTTCGACCTTGCTCTTAAGTATTTGTACCAAAGGCCTTGTACCTAAGAGGACGCCATGTGTAGATACATTGAAAACTCTTTCTGTACTCTGCATTTTTGTACTTGAGTACACATGACAATAAAGTCTACATCTAAATCTAGAGTCATAGAGTTGTAGTGTACGGAAGCAGACCCTTCAGTTCAGTCTAACTCGTCCATACCAACCAGATATTTTACATTAATCTAATCCCATTTGCCAGAATTTGGCCAATATCCATTGAGCAAACGTTAAAGAATCGCATATAAACAATAAACAAGCAGTGTTGACATGATCACTGCTCTTGTGAGGTGTGGGTGATATGCTATCTGAGAACACATAGTCATGGACCTAATTGAAAACTGTTCCAATGTGTGGAATTAACATAAATCAGTCAATGATTCATAAGAGGAGTAAGTGAATAAATACAGCAGCCATAGATCAGAACTTAACAACCTCCTGAATGTGACTTTGGAGATGGGGAGCATTTAATAAGATTTCACCTTTCTGTCTCCGCCCCAGTGAAGTGCAGGGCAGGAGAGCTTGTGAATGGCATTCCCGCCATGTCATGGGTTGAGTTTAGATTAGATTACATTGTGGAAACAGGCCCTTCGGCCCAACAAGTCCACACCGACCCGCCGAAGCGCAACCTACCCATACCCCTACATTTACCCCTTACCTAACACTACGGGCAATTTAGCAAGGTCAATTCACCTGACCTGCACATCTTTGGACTTTGGGAGGAAACCAGAGCACCCAGAGGAAACCCACGCAGACACGGGGAGAACGTGCAAACTCCACACAGTCAGTCGCCTGAGGCGGGAATTGAACCCGGGTCTCAGGTGCTGTGAGGCAGCAGTGCTAACCACTGTGCCACCGTGCCGCCCACAATGGGTTGAGGCGCATCAGTGGGAAATTGATCGCCATTTAAAGTCTACTTCATGCTTTCTCTGCTGGCATTCAGGCAATTGTAAATCTGCTAATCTCCACACAGAAATCCCAAAAGCAAATCCCGACATGTTTGACACTCTTGGGAGTGTCTCAGTATTAAAGACTCAGTGCCAATCAAGTGAACTAGCACCAGAAAGAGATGGGGCCTACATATGGCCTTGACTTTTCTTTCAATGCAGCATCTGCACTCACCATCCTAGCCCACCAGTCCCCACAGCCAGCATCCCATTACCTGTTGTCTCCACCTCACCTCATTGGCCACTGTCCTGGGTTTCTTGTTGATTCCAGACCTCTGGTGGGTGTTTTATTGCCAGCTACCATCATACTCCTACTGGCATGTCAACAACGATTAGCTGCCTAGGCTCTGGTCTGTATTTTTTGATGAAGGTCAGGATCTCTGATCCAGTTTTGTTGATTCCAAGAAAGATACTAAAGTCCACCACTGATGGATATAATCATTGAGCATTTAGAAATGCATAATACAGTCAAGCAGAGTCAATGTAGCTTCATGAATGGAAAATCATGCCTGACAAATTTGTTAGAATTCTTTGAAAAGGTAACAAGCAGGATTGAAAGAGAAGAACTAGTAAATCTAATATGTTTGAATATCCAAAAGGTGTTCAATAGTGACTACATATGAGGCTACTTAATAACTTGAGAGCCTATGATATCAGGTGTAGTATAGAGAACTGGCTAACTAACAGAGAACAGAGAGTTGGCAAAGGGATCACTCCTGGAGCCACAATTATTTATGATATTTGGATAGCAGAAGTGAGTGTACCTTCTTCAAGTAGGTGAGTAGTGAGGATGACACAAAAAGTCCATTGAGGCGTATAGTCAAGCTTATGGGCAACAACTTGGCCGATGGAATATAATGAGGTAAAATGTGATGTTATTAACTTTGCAGAAAAAAAGAAGAGCTAAATATCATTTAAATGGATTGAGATTGTAGAAAACCAAGGGATTTGGGTGTACTCGTGCATAAATCAGAAAAAGCTCATCCAAGTTCAGCAGCTAATATGGAAGGCAAATGGATTGTTGGTCTTTAATTCAAGGGGAATAGAATATAAAAATAGGGAAGTCTCAGAGTAAATGGTCACCCATTGAACACAGAGATAAGGAGAAATTTCTACTCTCAAAGGAAAGTTAATCAGTGGAATTCTTTACTTCAGAGAGATGTTGATACTGGATCATTCGGTGCATTCAAGGCTGAAATAGAGAGATTTTGAATTATTAAGGGAATCGAGAGTTACAGGGCAATTTCAGGGAAAGTGGAGTTAAGGATTATCTGAAGCCATGATCTTGTTGATTGGTGGGGCAAAGTTGATGGATCAGATAGCTTACTTCTACTCCCATGTCTTATGGAAGACCTGTCTTAGATCCTAATTGTCTAAGCTGGAAATTCATTGAAGTGGAAGGATTTGCAATCTCAGCTTCCATAAATTTTAACTAGTGTATTCTTTTGGGCCTATGCTGAGCTCCTGCTACATTTCTAGCTGTGGACCTGCAGAACTGAATGGAAAATTGTGGAAATTAAATTTGTGCCAAGTCCCAGCCATAATCAGCATTTTCAAACCGGCATCATAAAAAAATGGAGTGCCCTTTCTTACAAGGAGAATGGCAGTAGATGTGATGCTGGCCCCCAATAGTTCACACAGTACCAGAAGTAGGTCTGTTAAGTGAGATGAGGCTTCTCAGCCTCCAGGTGGTAGACACGATGGGGGCAGTATCCTTGACACCAAAGATTTGGTCACAATTAATATTTTTTAATTATCTTCTTAATATGTGTTGGACCAACCCTACAGATAGGCACAAAGTAAGGAGGCAATTAAACCTTTACTCTAAGAATATCTACTGAGGCTGTGTTGAAGGGAGTTAATAGTGCAGAGTTACAGACTTATAATGTTATAGGGACCTGGGGCGAACCCACCATGGCAGAACTTAAATATTTTTTAAAACCTGGAATTAAAAATCTAATAATGACCTTGAAATTTTTGCTGCAAAAAGCCCTTTCAGAAAGAAAAGTTGACATCTATATCTGGTCTTGCCTATCATGTGACTCCAGATGCACAGAGATGTGGTGGATTCTTAATGTCTCTCTGAAATTGCCTAGCGAGCTACTTCATGACATCAAACTACTAAAAGATCTCAAAGTTAGAATGAAACAAGAGAGATCATCTGCCATCAATCGAAGCACAAGAAAAGACAATGACAGACTTGGCTCTGTCAACCCTGACAAAGTCCTCCTTACCAACATTTAGGGGCTAGTGTCAAAACTGGGAGAGCTCATAAACTAGTCAAGCAACAGCCTGACATGATTATACATTACAGATAATATCCCAAACATTAACTATCAACAGCCCTAGGTAGATCCTGTCCCACTATCAGGACGAATCTAGCAGAGGAGGCAACATATTGATATACTCCTGAGAGTAGGTCCTCAACAATGATTCCAAGAGATCTCAAAGCATCAGGTCAAACATGGGTGAAGAAACTACTGCTACTAAATACATACTGCATCTCCCCTCCCCTGGCCCTTGTCTGAGGAATTAGTTCTCCTCCATGTTGAACCCTATTTGAAAGAAGCACTGAGGGTGATAAAGGGCACAGAATGTATTCAGGGTGGGGATTTCAATGTCTACCACCAAGAGTGGCCCAGCAGCAGCTCTACTGACTGAGCTGGTCGACTCCTCAGTGATATTGTTACTACACTAGACCTGTGGGGAGGTGGTAAAGCAGCCAACAAGACTGTTAAGATTCCAGCTCATGTTATTGCTGGATAAGCTAGATACTAAAAAGAGACCACACAAATCTGAAAATTTATTTAAAAATCTTATGTCAACCGACATTCTTAAATGCAGTACTCATTCAGCTGTTTCTGCTGCACTATGCAACTTTAAGCTTTCTCATATTTTAACTCTTTTAAATTGATACAAATTGAGACTTAAAATTGCACTTTGCAACATGGGTACCAACTATGTTCTCAGCAATCGGTTCTATCCCTCTCCATGACCACTGCCTGAGATTTCTAATACAGACTGTTTGTAACTTTGGGGTCCTATTGCTCCTTGACCCCAGCTTCCCACGCATATCTTCTCTACCACCATGACCACCCACGTTTACTCCAAATGTCATCCGTCTATGCCTCTCCCTCAGCTCATCTTCTGAAATCCTCATCGATGTCTTTGCTACCTTCATACTTGACTATATTAATGTTCTCCTGGCCAATTGCATTCACCATGTACCTGAAATCAATCAAATCTCTGTTACTTCCAGACTGACTTTCACCAGATCTCAATTATCCATTATTCATGTGCTCATTGACCTACATTGCTTCAATAGTTCATTAATGCAACTATTTTAAAATGCCAATCTTCTTTTTAAATCCCTCAAAAGCGTTACCCCTCCACAACTCTGATACCCTGTCAGCATATATCGAATCATCTATCATGTAGGTATCTAATTTTCTGTCTCGGGTTTGCTGCCATGCTCCTGTGAGGCTCAGCACAAGCTGGAAGAACAATATCTCATTTTCTGCTTGGGAACTCTGCAGCCTTCCGGACTGCATATCGAGTTTAGGCCTTGAACACTTGCTTCTATGTCTTTTACCAAACTCCTCAACCCCAGGCCCTCTCATGACATGGGCTACTTTCAGCACAGTCAACCCATTTTCACCTACTTATGGTCCCCATTATCAGCTTTTCTTCCTCACTGGCTGGTTATCCTTTGTCAGCCTAACTCTTTCTCTCTCTCTGGGCTCTGTCTTCTCCTGTCTGCTCTCTTCTTTTGATCGCCCTCCTCCCCTACTCCCATCTTCAGCATAAATACCACCTTTTCTTATCTATTAGTAGTTCTGAAGTAGGACTTGAAATGGTAACTGCTTTCTCTACGTAGATGCTGTCAGAGCTCTGACTTTCTCCAGCAATTTCTGTTTTTGCTTCTAATTTTCATCACTCCAGCAGTGACGGCCAAAGTTAGCCAAGACCTCAGGAATTCTCTGTCTAAAACTCACCATGTCTCTTATCCCCCCTACTGTAGATGATTCATTTCCTTGATGCTTATTGCTTTCTCCTATACTTTGTACGTATGTTTGATTGGACAACACTTACTTATAAATCTCGGTTGCACTAAGAATTACATTAATCACCAATTTGAGATTATCGATTGGGTTTACAGTGTGACTGGCTTGCATGTTCTTGTAATTATTTATATTCAGATGCATGCCCTGCCCTTTACAAGCAAAAATATCTGCCTAAGCATTGTATCTTTTTCAACAAAACAAAAACCTACAGCCCCGCCTTAAGATTTCCAACATTAATGTTGGAACCCAGGGGATGGGGAAGCAAACTTTAATGATATAAGAATGTTTGCCTTATTCTCTAAAACATTTGGTGCCAAGGTGAAGTTCATGAGTCACCTGTTTTTGAACGACTACTAGTTTCCTGATATATTCGCTTGACCTTTCACCTAAGTGGATTCCAATAGAAAATTCAGAGGAAAAAGAGTTAATTTTCCCTTTCCAGTTCACTTCATCCAAATGGTCATGTTGAAATTCATAATTTCATACATTTGTCTCAATTTATTTAATGCCTAACTACAGCATAATTCAGGATAAGAGCTTTTTCAGTATTTTATTGTTAAAAAAATATGATTCGTTTTCTATGAGATGCTGTGTCATTGACTGGAATCTTTTTCAAAACTGCTCTCTCTCCTGCACAATGCTTTCTTCCCACATACTTGAAGTGAAAGTACTGCTGATCCAGTTGTTCACATGCAGAGCAACTCCATACAAACTCTGTCAATCACCGTACTGTCAAGTCCATAATCTTATACCCCCTAAAGCAAGTGTCCTGAGCACCAACAGATGAATGAACTGCTGGGAGCGGCTGGGGTTATGATGCACTGCAACTTATTATTATCAAAATGTTTGCACAGAAATAAAGAAGGAACACTGATTTGCTTGGAAAAGCATTTGTGCTACTTTTAACTGATTAACTCTTAGAAAATCTTCCATAATAGCCTTAAAACAAGAATGGAATTGGGATAGAGACCGGAGGGCTGAGTTCTCTGGACTTTAGATGACTGAATGGAAACCACTGGAGTGTGCAGAGATCACTTGATCCTTCAGTTCACCTTCCCTGAAAATGGAAGGAGAGATGGGAGACTAGGAACCTAGGCGATAGGGAAGCAAACTACCCATTTATAACAATTTACAATAGAGTCACATTGGCAGAGATCAGAAATGGATCACCCATGTGTTATCCCAATCACTCTGGGCAAAATACAAAGGTGAATGAAAAAATATGCTAAAACAGCATCAGTTTTTTAAATGACTGGGTTGTATTTCATGGACTTATTCCAACAATCTGAATTTATCAACATACTCTTGCTCAACTTTAAAACTAAAATCCTTCGAAATTTGCAAAGAATGTTTTACATTGTGTTACATAAAAGAGAAAGGTTGTGTAGTTTGAAAACTAAGGTATCTTTCATTGATATAGAATAGAATCAAAGAATCCCTACAGTGGAAGCAGGCTGTTCGGTCCAACAAGTCCATACTGAACCTCCGAAGAGCATCCCACCTAGACCCACAATACCAACCCTCCCCCCTTTATCCCTGTAACCCTGCATTTCCCATGGCTAATCTACCTAATCTGTACATCCCTGGATAATTGTACAATTTAGCATGGCCAATCCACCTATCTTGCCCATCTTTGGAGTACGAGAGGAAACCAGAGCACCTGAAAGAAACCCATGCAGACACGAGGAGAACTATCCACACAAACAGTTGCCCATGGTTGGAACTGAACCTAAGTCCCTGGTGCTATAAGGCAACAATACTAGCCACTGAGCAGTTAGTTAAGAACCCATTGATATCTGAACATTTAAGTCGAGGGCAAGTAAAACAGCTGGACCACAACAAATTTTCAATCTTTATTGAAATCGAGGTTCAAAATTATTTGTGGCATTGCTTCTTATATTTCTTAGGCAAAAACAAGGACTGCAGATGTCTATTCCTGATGAAGGACTTTTGCTCAAGACGTCAATTTTCCTGCTCCTTGGATGCTGCCTGACCTGCTGTGCTTTTCGAGCACCACTCTGATCTAGACTTCTTATATTTGTTGTTCACAGAGCCATAATAATGTGAAACAACAGGGCAGCCCCAATGGCTCATCAAGTTAATTTGTGAATTGTTGCGCCACACAGGAACAAATTGAATATCCCAGTCAATGTTGAACCAACTGATCACAGCGAGATCAGGAGTAAGGATCCTATAAATAACCTCAGTGGAGAAGGAAAGGTCTTGATCTTTATCATTATCCTGTAAGCACTATTGGCGATGTACTTGTATAACAATTTCTGGCACAGATACGTTAATATATTTACCAAACTAATAGTCTTTTGGGAGATGTAACAGACAACATAGAAAATTGCTGAAATGATTAAAAATGTAAATATTTTAAGAATTGATGGATCTTCTTTCCTTCTTTGGTCAAACACAGGTTTAACATCACATTATTTTTATTTTATAACTTATCGAATCATCTCTATTACATTTCATGGCCTTTGTCTTAACAAAACATTGACAAGGTACTAGCAGAGAGATAGAAGGCTGTGAATGTGTCACAAAATAGGTTTGAGTGAACGATGTGCTCAGACATTGTGAAAGTCCCAAATGGAAACGTTTCAGTAATAGCAAGAGACATCAACAAAAAAAAATGATGAGGAATGAATTGCAAATCGAGACAATTGAGGCCAGGAACAGCGAATGAAGGAAAACCTACAGGGAATTGAGATTTCAAACAGAATTGGCATCAAGAGAAATACATGAGGATACCAGGAAATATAGGATAGAGAGGTGAGACAGGAAGTGAAAACATTAAATAGACAAAGGGGTCAGAAAGATTACAGTTAGGGGAATAAAACAGGATCAGGAAAAGAAAGTATGAAAATAATGCTGAATTAAAATTAAGAATATATATATGTACTGCTGAAACACTGAAGGAAAAACTACATCTTATAAAAACTCTATATGCAACCGAAAAAGCCAGAAATTAAGGTATTTTAAGCCTGCAAGAATATCTGGGTGGGTTGGGGAGTGGGGGTAATGGTAAAGTGACAGCATGATTAACTGAGTGATTAATAAAATCTGTTCTGAACAGATAAACGTGATTTCGGAATATTGTAAGGTTTGAAACACAAAGCCAAACAATGAAAATCTGCCGTAGGAATAATACATAGTAAATAATGTCAGTTTGATTCACTCTGACTGCTCAGTGTTTGGCACATTAGAAACAAAAAAAGATAGATACCTACCAGTGAAGTGAGGAAGCAGATTATTTGGATAAACTAGTTTTCATTGCATTTTTCTTGGTATATTCAAGTTAGGATCGTTAAGATCTATTTCCCAACACCATCAAGTAAACTGCAAACTAGAAGAATTCCAATACTGAAAGACAGTCGTGAAATACTATACACAGCTGCTACTGTATCTAGCTGCTGTAAAAACTCCATTGTAGGGCACTCATTAAAATTACATTTTGAGGAAATGATTCTCCAGAATTATCTAAGTACTTTTAGCAAGAGTTTTAAATAAAAACATTAGATCCAGAGTTTCAGTTAATGAATATAAATGAACCCTTTTGGTAATTGTGAGTGACCCACGTGGTCCACTTTGTTTTCAGTTCTGGTAAAATTAGATAGACCAGAGGGTGCAGAAACAAAGCTGCATAGTACAGGATTGTCATGTGTTGGTGGAATAATTTATGAAAAGCAAGTAACATTCAAACTTCAAGACTAAATTACCTATTAATATTGAACATCATAATGTCGGGAATAAAATAGACTCAGTAAATTACATTTTTTGATAAATGGTACTGAGGATTATAGAAATTATTGCAGCGACCGTAGAGAGTGGCATGCATGATGCAGGCTCAAATGTTTGGAGAATGGGTAAGGATGGAAATGTGCTAACCCAGAACAACCCCACTGAAAGGGCAGTGGCCTCTTGAAAGGATAACATAATATTGCAAATACCTTCAACCATGCAGCAATCATAACTTGTTCGTGGCTTTGTTAAACATCACATTTGTGATATTGATTACATTGTGACAAGACATCGATGCGCATACAGCATCTGAGTGTTCATTTGTTAGTGCTGGATGTAATAACAGAGCTAAAACTAGAAATGCTGGAAACCTGATATAAGGCAGCATCTAAGAGACAGATGCACACAGATACAGGAGAGGAAGCAGAATGATTTCATGACTGTTTAAAAGGAAATAAAGGAGATGTTTAAATGGAAAACGTGAAACTAAAAAGAGAAGCAATTAACAAAGACAATGAACATTAATTAAAAAATACACAAGAACATGAATAGCTGGAGGGGAGGAGGTTGCTGGAAAAGTAGAATGAAAGAAAGAGAAAATTTACACTCTGGATACAGGCAGCCCATATAATGTCCTAATTTCAAGAAGCAAGCACCACAATCCCTCCACCAGACGCCAGTAGCTCTGATACATTTGAGATCTGAATTTATTAAAGACGATATAATGGCCAAAGGACTGTGACGCATCCAACAAGAAAGCCACGCGTCTGCTCTTCAAGCTCACATTGAGCTTTATTGGAATAGAGTAGAAGGCCAAAGACAAAAAGCTGAAACTGACTGTGAGAAACAAAATTGAAGTGACAAATGACAGAAATAATTTACTGCCACTTCTCTCCTAGGAACCCCTTCCTTGAAGAAGCTGTGTTGCTTTCTTAGTGTGACTTTGTCTCTGTTATCATCACTGTTAGCCTTTTCTCTTCTTGTATTAAAATATCAAATCAACCTTTTAACTTTTTCCCATTTTTCTTTTAAGCACTAAACAGAAACCTCTACAGCCTCTCTTGAATATGATTTCTTGGTTTCGATTTTCTGTATTTTTCTTTCCTAAATGTTATTTCTTTGTAATATTTTCCAGTTTCTATGAAGACTCACAGCTGAAATGTTACCATTCTCTCCATGGTTGCTGACTGCTGCATTTCCTGTCATTGTTTATCATGACAGAACTGTTAAGTTGTAATAGATTGGCTTTTAATGATAGACCAACACTGCTCCCTGTATTGTTAATACTTGGGCCAAATTGATAATATAGAATTTTCTATACCAGTCAGCAGTAAAGTTACTTCAGCTCTGATCTAGAAGTTGTGACTTCATGCTAGTCTACCCTATTCTAGTCTGTCCTAACTTCATTAGATACTTGGTACAGAATTCTAAGCTGCATTCACAGCATAATTTACTGCAAAACCATATTACAATGATTTTGTTCAATACGAGGTCTCAACCTGCATTGGAATATTGTAAGTCTCTTCACTTTGTGGGGGATATTGAGAGTCTGAGAAAGGTGCAGAGGAAAGCCACAGGGTGATACTCAGGTGAACACAATGGCAGCATAGTGGCTCAGTGATGCCTCACAGCATCACAGAACCAGGTTCAATTCCAGCCTTGGGCAACTGTCTGTGTGGAGTTTGCGCATTCTTGCTATGTCTGTGTGGGTTTGCTCTGGTTTGCTCCCACAATCCAAGGATGTGCAGAATAGATGGATTGGCCATGGGAAATGTAGGGTTACAGAGCTGAGGTGGGTCTCGGTGGGATGCTCTTCGAAAAGTTGGTGTAGAACTTGATGGGCTGAATGGTCTGCTTTCCTACTGTAGGGATTTTATGATTAATTAACAAGATAACTTCAAACAGTTAGGCTTGTAAAATGTCCATACATTGATGACCTGGTCTGTTTATTTTATAATGAATTAATTAAAATGAGTTTATGTGGAGATATAAGAGAGGGTCAGGAATCACAATTAATGAAAGAACAAGTTTGGGTGTTAGAGATTAGTGGATCTGTGGAACAACTGCTGGCTCATTCAGTGATCACAGATTTTATTCCATTCCTTCAAGCAAGAACTGAAGACTTTCTGGCTGGAGTGCAGAATATCTCATACAGGAAGTGGGTAATGTAGCATTCACCAAGTGGCAGAGAGACTGCAGGGAACATACCCACCCTCTGGCTTTGAGAAGGTCAGATGTTTCAGCAAAACTTAGGCTGATAACAATAGGTCACTAATGGCAAGCATTCCCTCTGAAAAGTAGCCCCATGCTATAACAATATAATAGACTTTTGCTGATCTCCAACAGTAACTTGTTTAGCTCCTCAGCAACACAGCCAAGACACTGACATCCAAATCAAAACCAATGCTCCTGCTGCCATCTAGTGGCTACATTTATAAATTATCAGCAATAGTTCTGATTGGAATACAGCACTGTCAATTTATCATTACAAACAATTTCTATTTTATGATGGCAGTTACTCTCAATCAAGGAATAAAATGAAAACATTTGTCTTATAGGCAAAAATATAGTCAGCATATTTATATGGAACAGTCATGTAATTAATTGGAACATCCAAACAAGATTTTAAAAAGTCAATTGATATTCTTGTAATTAGCCCAGGAGGTAAAACTCTGTGGTCTGTGCCACACAGAAACATACTTTTCAGCCTAAATAGTCCATGCTGGCATTTATACCTCACACAAGCCTCCTCCCACCCTTTTCATTTAACCTCAGCAGCATAACTTTTTATTCCTTCCTTCCTTCATGAGTTGATCTGGTTTCCCTAAGCAGGGACTTGAACTCTACACCCCTGATATTTCACCAGCTGTGTTATTCAGGCTCTACAAAGAGTTTAACAAATATCGACAAAGACAATTCTGTCACTTTAAGGTACTGTGAAAATGCTTTCTCGATATGTTTTAGAAAATGTGTCTTTTTGAATTATTACAGACATTTATATTCAGTACAAGAATATTTTTGAGAGATTCTGCAGATCTACTACAGGCATAATCAAGCAGTAAAGGCTCATAAGGCGACCTGTTGCCTAGTTAAATACATTATTATTGTTGTTCTGTACTGCAGTGATATAATTAGATCCACATTTACAATCATCTTTTCTGCTTGTCTTCCTGTCAGCTTGCGATGGAAGTATGGCCTGTTTTCAGCTCAGACATTAATCTAACCTAAGTAATCTAAAAATTACTGCAAAAAGGTTCAGAGAACAATATTAAGGTGCCTCTCCTGTCAGTGTTGCCTCCTGTTCTAGATAGGAAAGGCAAACACAGCCAACACAGCATTGTAACACAACCAGTTAGAGCTTACAGCTCTGCCAGTATGCCAATCCATAGTCAAAATTATTATATAACAATTGCTAAATTGTAGTACTCATTTGGTATTGTTGTTATTGCAAGTCCATTGGTTAATTCAGGAGGTTGTTGGCTCAAACTCAGCTCCAGAACATTTCTCTGATCTGTTTCGAAATGTTGTAATTTGAAATCGCACTTAGAATCTGAACGGAGGCATTTTCTTCAGTATTCTTTTAAATATTTATACTTCAATCTAATCACAAAACCATATTATCTGGTCATTCCTAAATGTTAGTAGGAGTTGTATTGTTTTGGCTGTCATTACATCAGTGAAGCTATTCAATGTGATCTCCTCTTTCTACGACATGATGGTAAAACGAGGCATGAGTTGCAGTTGCTTCAAAAAGGGTTATATTTTGTTACCAACATGTTGGCATTTTATTTTTGATGCTGCCATATGCATTCAGAAAGGGCTTTTGCCCGAAACATCGATTTTACTGCTCCTCGGATGCTGCAGCACCACTCTAATCTAGACTCTGGTTTCCAGCATCTGCAGTCATTGTTTTTACCTAATTTGTAGAGGGTGTCTACTTACAGGCCAAAACACTTGAGCACAACCTGCCTCAGATCCAAGTCAAAGGTGTTGCACATCCCTAATCTGAGAGCTGTTCTATACTGACAATGCTGCATTCTACAGTGAGGAACATCTTGAGTGGAAAATGGATTCTCTCACACCTTTAAAAAGTTTAGTTTGACGATCAGCATTAGGAAGACAAACGTCATGGTCCAGGATGTCGTCATGCTGCCATCTCTCAGCATTAATACCTCCTGTGACCCTGAAGTTTGTTGATAGTTTAAAATAAATATAATCAACAGCAATCTATCACTTGATGCTGAAATCATCACAGACATTGCAAAAACTTCAGCTGATATGGTCAAGTTCAGTAACAGGAGTAACCTGACGAAAATTGCAGAACGTTTCAGAGAACACCTCTGGGACACCCAGACAAACCAACCCAACCACCCCGTGGCTCAACACTTCAACTCCCCCTCCCACTCCACCAAGGACATGCAGGTCCTTGGACTCCTCCATCGCCAGACTATAGCAACATGACGGTTGGAGGAAGAGCGCTTCATCTTCCGCCTAGGAACCCTGCAACTCATTCCTGCAGAAGGGCTTATGCCCGAAACGTCGATTCTCCTGTACCTTGGATGCTGCCTGACCTGCTGCGCTTTTCCAGCAACAAATTTTCAGCTCTGATCTCCAGCATCTGCAGTCCTCACTTTCTCCTCGAAAATCAAACTGTGACTCGACCATGCCTATATCCCCTCTGTACTCCTCTAGAATGGTGAGACCTGAACAACATATAATGGGAATGAGAAAAGGCTCCGTTTCCACCCACAATGTCAGAAATGTATCCTCATTATCTCTTGGCAGACAAGGTCAGCAATTCAGAAGCATTCGGACATGGTAACTCCAACAACATATACTCTGTGAAGGCAATGATGTCTGAACTGCCTCAGCCAAATTCATTGAATAGGAAATGGTTATTTACCCAAAGACTTTCTGTGTGGTGAAATGATCACTGGGCTAAGACCCACTGGGCTAAGACAGAGACCTGCATGTGATATATGCAGTGAAGATAGCAGCCATTAACACTGACAGTAGGGAGACACTCATTTACAGCCATGAACTCTGAAAGCTGGGAATTTGGAAGGGGATTGGAAGGGGCAGTGAAAGCTCAGCTGGCAGTGTTGAGGACTGAAAGAAGTCAGATTCAGTGAATCATGCACCTTCTTAGCCCACTGTCTCCTTTATAGCAAATGCAACAAAGACAATGTTTAACGCAGAAGTGATCACCATGACATTGCCCTGTCAGATAAAAGACTGTGTATGAACATTGTTTATAAAGTGCTTGATGACACCTTGTGGTCATGAAAGGTGCCAAGTAAATACAAGACTTTCTTATAATCTACATTGAAATTTTATAATAGTATTGATGAAGTTTTGTTCTGTTTTGTTCTGTATTTTCACTGTACTCCTGTACAGCTGTTAGAAGAGATTTGTCCAAGACAAAAATCATGACATTGTTTGAAGAATAGCAAATCTTCCACCTTTGGCATAAAGCAGATCAGCTGAACTAGACCCATGTAAATTCACCGCTGTTTTTGAGGATGTGAAGGGCTCGACATAAAAGCACGACTTTTATTCATGCAACATATTCCAATGCAGGAAAGAAAGAGTCTGAATATTATAAAGTACTTTTTACAGGTTCAAGGTGTCCTAAAACTGCTTTACAACCAATGAATTATTTTTGAAATGTGGTCATTATTGCTTTTTTAACAAACACCAACATTCATGTGCCCAGTACAGAATCACCATCATGGCAAATGTTATATTTAATAAGATTACTATGTTTTAATTCTCCTGTAATTCAAGTTAAAAAGGAGTAGTTTGAATAAGGGGATGGGAACTCACAGGAAATCTGCATACAGAAAAGCTCATATGGCACTCAGAATGAATTTGCCCAGAAATAAACCAAAATGAGTTGTTTGTTATGGACTTGAATTGATACTTAAAGGTGACAACTCCTGAATACAAAGGAACAAGCAGTTGGTCTTGTGTAGGCTCACATACACTGTAGGTCATCCAGACTGAAAGATTTAGGGAAGAAAATCCACACAAGTCCAGAAAATCCACACACTAGGCAGAAAAAAAGCATTGCTTTTGGGTTAACCACTAAGCAGAGGGCCGATGAGGACGTAACCCACGTTCAAAGAAACAAAACCTTCAGTGAGCTAAAAACCAAGGAGTCATAAGAAAAGTCCATTCGAATATGCTTAGAAAGTTGAATGAAGTGGACTTCATTTCAAAGGACATTGGAAGATTCACCTGTATGATTCCTTGCTTAGTTCACTGAGAAATTCTTATCTTCTGTTCATAATTGTTGGCCTCTGCAGGGCCAACACATTGTCACATTTTTGGTTGAGAGGAAAACAGTAAACAGGACACCTCTGTCACATAGTTCCATGAGAAAGGATTTCACATAAATCCACAATGCTTGAATTAACATTTAATTTTAAACATAGCATCACAAACATTGTAGCACACTTAAGTAATGCAGAGATGCCACCCAGTTGGTAAAAAATATTATGAGTTGGAGGCTGCCATAAGACAAGGCTAAAGAGAAAGGCTAGAAATTTACTATATTGGGGTGAGCCCGTCCCTTTATTCCAATATAGCAATAAACTGCTTCTCTTCAAAGATAATATACCAAATTCCTGATCCAAGCAGAATACTCAGCATGAAATAGTGCAAAAACAAAGTAGTTCTTAATTGTTCATTTTGAATGCTCAGCACAGTAAATATAATCAATGTATTAAAATTGATTTCTTTTTCTTTCAAACTATTGCCACATCTTAGAAACACTGGCAATCTTACATGGAAGATCACTTCTTGTGTATTTTGCTAAGTGTTTTCTATGCTTTTCACTTTGACTGAATTGCTGAATTAACGTTCAAATGGGATGTGGCACAATGATTGGCAAATAGTTTATTTTTAAATCAAGCTAATAGAAATACTGATGCAAGCACAATATCTCCAAGGCAATCCAATTGCATGGTTATCAAGATTCAACTGTCTGACAATTTCAGTTATAATTTGGCCTTTGATTATTTTGCTGTTGATTTCTATGGAAACTGTATCCTACTGAGTTGGTGAATAATCATAAACATTATAGACAATTATAGCAGAATTGTTTACTTTTACTGGAAATCTTTGAGGCGAAGAATACAGACCTGCACAATGTTTTAAAAAGAGTCGACGTAAATCAAGATAAAGCCATTAGATTTAGTTGATAGGCCTGAAGATCAGGGATATCGAAGGCATTTCATGTGAATTAATGTCACGGCATTTTGTGTGGGACACATTCAGTGAACATATTTTGGACAATTACATGTAGAAGGTTGCATTTGTTTTTAGACATGAAACAGTTGCAACGTATGTACATTCCTGAGAGCAAGTTCTTGCTCCTAACCTGCACCATCAGCATGGCTGACTGCATATTCAGGCTCATTCATTTTAGATATTCTTGATGGCTACCTGAATTCAACACTGGTTTGAAAAGTCCAAATATCAGATTGTTTTGCCAATTATTTTCCAAAATGGGTACAAAAAGAAGGAAAGCATTATCTGTACAAGCTCATCTGTGGTTTTGCCAGCTCAACAACAACCTGATCAGTATTGTTAAAGAAACCAAGAAGGTTTGTTGGTCATGGGCCACTGCTGGCAGAGGGATCCAAATTTGATTTCTGCATCATTCTGCCAGCTTCTGCTACAAGTCCAACAGACTCCAGTGGCTTGCCTCAACTAATAAAGAGGCCTGAGGCACAATTTCAAATGAGCTTCAGGTTCCCCTGACATATGTGAGATCTCTTGTCAGGAGCCTACAGCTGAGTGAGAAACACCAAACATGGGGTTCTTCCCAGTATTATTTGCCCTGAGGGAGGAGTCTGAAATAAGACTGCAACTTATTGCCATGTCACAAGCTGTCTCAGACCTGCATGATCAATAACAGGAACTACAGCAAATGGTATTTAGAAAGTACCTTTAGTGTGATAAACTGACCCAAGTGCTTCACATGGAACTTCAAAAAGCAAGTTCTTACATAGAAACAACTCACACAAAACCAATATTGGGTCAGATGACCCAAATCTTTGATCAACGTGGCAAGTTTTATGCAGTGTCATTTTGGAAGGAAATGAGGCAAAGAAGCAGGGGATGCGGGGAGAGAACTTCGCAGTTACGGCCTGGCCAACTGATTGAAAGGCCACTAATGGTGGAACAATCTTTTCAGGAATGCACAAGAAGGCAGAATTAGAGGAATGTAGATAACTTTGAGGATTGTGGGTTGGAGGAAATTACAAATAGAAATTGTCAACGTCATGGTAGTCATTTCATGAAGACGATATGTTATGAAGAATATTTAAGTACCACTGAAAGTTTTGTCAAATATTTTTCATCTTGCGCTTATTAGGATATTTGTCAAGAGCACCAATACTTACAGAAAGCCAACATTTATCCCGCATGAGAAGACAATGCAGATTGATTGGCAAATGGACTTGAGTTGGTGAAGGAGGAGAAAGTGAGCACCGCAGATGCTTGAGATCAGAGTCAAGGGTGTGGTGCTGGAAAAACACAGCAGGTCAGGCAGCATCTGAGGAGTAGGAGAATCGACATTTCGAGCATGAGCCCTTCACCATGAATGCCCAAAGTATCGATTCACCTGCTCCTCGGATGCTGCCTGACCTGCTGTGCTTTTCCTGCACCACACTCTTGATCTTGAGGTGGTGAAGGTTTTAGCATAAAGCATGTACCTATTAGTGGAGATTGACAGTTAACTGCCAGATCTCATTTAAATTTAGGCATGTTAACTCTGCTTGATCAGGGCATTGCCCTGAAATCCCTGTGAAATGAAGGAATAGCTATCTCATATTTTGTTGATTGAAACAGGCCCAGTAGATATTTTGGTCTGCAAATAGCAGAGCCCCATGTATTAATCTATGGAGTTTCCAGTGTACACAAGTGCACCACACTACAAGTTCAACTAACAATACTAAATTAGATGGCATCATAATTCTTCACACACTTAGGGTTAGCCAGTAAATGTCCAGGTGCAGAATCACATCTAATGCTGCATACTGTGTTATAAGTTTTGCTAACACAGGCTGGTCAGCTAAGGATAGCATCTTACATGCTGCAAGCGATCAAGAGAGTGCACTGTTTGACATGATGGCATTTTCTGAGTTTTTGCAATGTACAAAGAGAAATAATCTGATCAAGGTAGCTATTATCTAGCAAGATAGTTTTGATGCACCCTATTTCAACATCAAGTTCACACAGCGAACAAATGACTGGCATTATTTGCAAGGTTGCTGATAAGACTGCTCCATTTCAAAGATGAATTTAGGCACAAGATAGGGCCCACTAAAACATGCAAGAAAGTTCTCAAGTGTAGCTGCAAATTCAAATACAGCAAATGTATCAGCTACATTTTGGAAATATGAAAGAGATAGGATGTTATTCTATCAGTTGTGTTTCTCATGGAACCCAACAAAGATATTTATAGGAGCTAATAGATAATAGAGATCCCATAGCAACACCATACATAAATACAAACATATTGTCATTCAAATTGAACTCAAGTATTTATGTTGCCAAGTTCGTAACTTCAATAAGTACCGATTCCTCCAATGGTAGTAAGTTGAGATCACCATATTATAGTGCTGCAGTGCAGATGTCTTTAACTTTCTTGAATGGTACATTGGTAAATATGTGAAAATATTAAGTATATATTTCAAATACATAAATATGTACTGTACACAGAGGATCTTGAGGGTCCAAGTCCATAGCTCCCTGAAAGTGGCAACGCAAGTAGATAAGGTGGTAAACAAAGCATATGGCACACTTGCCTTCATTGGTCGGAGCCAAGAGTGTGGTGCTGAAAAGCACAGTAGGTCAGGCAACATCCGCAGAGCAGGAGAATCGATGTTACGGGTATAAGTCCTTCATCAGGAATGACTTTTTTTTGGGTAGGGGTGGGGTTCAAGGGCAGAGGTTCGGGAATTGTGGAGAAGTGCTGGAAGACATCGTCGACCATGTGGGAGGAAAAATTGTAGTCTTTGAAGAAGGAGGGTTTTCTATGGTGGAATTAGTCATCCTGGGAGCAGATGCGGCGGAGGCGGAGAAATTAGGAATAAGGGATAGCATTTTTATAGGAGGCAGGGTGGGCACTGATTTTCAAAAGTAGCAAGTCATGTTGCAGTGAAATTAAACTTGGGATAGACCAGATTTGGAGAAATGCGTACAGTTCTGGTTGCCCCGCTATAGGAAGAATGTGGAGGCTTTGCAGAGGGTATAGCAGAGGCTTACCAAGATGTTCTCTGGATTGGTATATATTAGCCATAAGAAGTGGTTGGACAAAGTTGGATTGTTTTCACTGGAACATCAGAGGCTGATGGGCGACCTGATAGATGTGTGTGTATATATATATATTATTAGTGGCAGAGATAATCAAAGTCTCTTTCCCAGGGTGGAAATGTCAAATAGGTTTAAGGTGAAAGGGGAAAAGTTTAAAGGAGATGAATGAGGTTCAGGGGAGACAGAATCATAGAATCTCTAGAGTGTGGAAGCAGACTATTTGACCCATCGGGTCCATGTTGACCCACCAGAGAGCATATCACACCTCCATCCTATCCCTGGACCCCTGCATTTCCATTGGCTAATCCACATATCCCTGGACACTACAAGCAATTTATGTGGCCAATCTATCTTACCTGCACATCTATGGACTGTGGGAGGAAACCAGAGCACCCAGAGGAAACACACATGAGGAGAATGTGCAAACTCCACACAGACAGTCACCCTAGGCTGGAATCAAGTCCAGGTCCCTGTGAGGAAGCAGTGCTAACCACAGTGAGCACCATAGCAAAGTTTAATGGGCATTTGATTAGAAACATGAACAGGCAGAGACTAGAGGGACACAGACTATGTGCAGACAGATGGGATTAGTTTAAAATTTTTGGCATCAACATGGTGGGCTGAATGGCCTGTTCCTGTTCTGCACTCTTCTATGTTCTATATACATGGGTACTGCATTGCTATTGATTCGCAAGCCCTGCATTGTTTTCACAAATGTAAAGGAATCCTTCACCGTATAAATGGAAATATTTCTTCACTTTCTAGGTCTAGAAATTCACCCAATGTTCATGCTGTGTACAGCCAGTCCTGGATACGATACAGCATAAGGGGACATCAGGTTTCTGTGCCTCAAACAGCTCATGCATATGCATATGCAGTGTGTTCAAACCCTACTGAGTAAATCACAAGCATCTCATTGTTCTTGCTCAAGTCCAGCAAATGCACTTTCAGCTTGCCTTCATGTGAGGCCACCCATTCATGCTGAGTAGAAGAACCTGTTATTAAGAATGGCATTTTTTTTTTGATATAGTTATACTTGTTAAGGATGAATATACCAGTCTTTTTGTCAGGTGTATAATATGTAAGTCCAGATACTCACACTGTGCATGAAAATTAGACTGTTCAGAAACCTGCAGCCACATGTTAAGAATTCACCATCTTCAGTGGGCACTGGTACGCGGCAAGGCAGTTGAAAGTAGAGAAATTCCAACACAACAAATGTGTCTTCCTTTTTGATGTGGGAAGTAGGTACACCAAAGCTGAAATCATGCACAGGGACAAACTCCTCACTTTCAGACATCACATGATCTGAGAGATTGCCTCATGTTTAGTGTCATTAATAATTACATCGTGAAACCACATCGGCTTAAGTAAGTTTAAAATGGATGCTATAAGAACAGAAGACCTCGGAGCAGGAGTAAGCCGTCCGGCACTTCAAGTCTGCTCCGCCATTCAATAAGGTCGTAGCTGATCTTTTCGTGGACTCAGATCCACTTACCCATGCTCTCACCATATCCTTTAATTCCTTTATTGTTCAAAACAAATCTATAAGAAAATATTTATGGTGTGGTCATCTATTGAAACAGTATAGCAGCATTGAAGATAAAATCGAAGATGAAAGAAAGTTGCACATTTCAACTCAAGAGCATCATATTCCATGATGTAAATGAGTATTCTATTAAAATACAAGAATACAAGATGTGGGACCCAGAAGTAGGCCATTTGATCCAAACAGTATGCTCCACCATTCAATGAGATCAAGGCTAATCTGATAATCCTCAATCATTAATCTGTACAATCTCATTGGGCATAAATGTACATTCAATCATGAGATGTATGTCACATTATCAATAGATTTTTAAAAATAAAATTGACACAACCTTGGATGTGATATGTTCTTGAGGAAACTCAATTGAAAGCTTTCCTGTTCTTAAAATACCTGTAAATTCAACGACTTCATTGAAATCCTGAATTTGGTCCTCGTTGTGTCTCTCTCTCAAATATACAAATAGTTATTTCATTGCAAAGAACTTCAGTACTTACATTTAACCATTTTGTGGAGTTGAAGGATTGTGGAGACCTGGATTGAGTTTTCATAAAGGCAACTGTAAAGAGACATTAGATTTATTTTTCCAAACACGACATTTCTTGAAAACCACATAGTTCCAGATAGTTGTTATTCTTGATTGCTTGAACTCACTTCATGGAAAATACCAGAGTGTGTTACCTGCCTCTGAAGGACACTTGTGAGGCCAGGATGACATCTGACTGTTTCAATGGAAGAGTGAAAGAAACACCTAGTCAATATTGTATTTCCTGAGCAAGCTGTGCCTACAAAGGCCACAGAGTCAATCAAGACTTGACACATTTAACACCAGACTGACAGACTTCAGAACATTCTGCACCATTTCCTTTTTGTCATCAAGAATAACAACCTTTAGACAGAAAATGTTTTCCTTTATTCCCTTCCCTTTAACTGTGTAGAGAAGTAAACATTTAAATTGTGTCTGCTAACCAAATCAACATCTTCATTGAATGGGATTGTTTATAACAAATTTTGTGTTTGTTTAAAAAAAACTGGTTGATTGACCTTTTTATTTGAAATCTAGTCTAGACAAAGCACAGCATTGAGCAAATTTTGATGTGGGTATAATAATATTTTTATTGTGTTTTGTGACCCATGGAGTGGTGCGACTAAATTGAAAATCCTTCAATCTTGATCATAACAGGTAGTAATTTTAAAATCAAGACTCAGCTTGACTGGAAACCAATGTAACCCAGCAAGCAAGGAGTATTGGAAATGGCGCGTGACATAAGTCAAGATATAGTAACAAACTTTTGAGTAACCTCAAGTAGTCAGAGGATAGAATGTGGGAGACTACAGCACTACATTGAAATAGTTAAGACAAAAGATAACAAAAACATGAATGAAGGTTTCATCTACAGAGCTGAGACAGGATAGAGTTGGGTGGAAATGGGTGAATTTAATGACTGCATGCAGAAGTTCATCTGGATCAAATGTGACATCAAATGACAACTGACCTGTTTTTTTCTCAGACTGAGGTAGACTTATGGAGTTAGTAGCTTGGAGCTTGGAAACAAGGTCTGGACCAAAACAGCAATAACAATTGGATTTTACCATGTATGATCAGAGCATACAATTCCTCAAGCACTTAAGAATTGTTAACCTTCTTCCCCATTCCCTCTGACGACCAATACTATAAACAGTTTTTTTTAAATAATTACCCAGAGTAAAGCTCCCATCCTTCACTGGCTGCTCCACTCTCCAGGCTGCTTGGAGTTACTGTGGCTCTTGGCTCTGCAGGAAATGCTGAGCAGCATGCATACACAGCTGGGAGATTTTGAGAAAGAATGAATTACAGTGCATTATGAGTCTTCGCTTTTAGTGCTGTAACTCTAGTGCAAATACATCGTGTTATCTCTTGAGTAACATCTCAATTTCTTTGTGATCAGATTCTTCAAATGACGTGCATCTTTGTCTACAGTCCGATTGCTTGTTAATTTAGTAGAGTCACTGCCCAATTTAAATTAAGCAAATAAACATATAAATAGTCTTATTAAGATAACAGTCAAAAACATTTCAGATGATCGTGTCTAGTTTTGTCTAAATTTCAAAGAAACTCATATCACATAAGACAGCCCTCGTTGGCTGCAGCCTTCCCACTGAGTGAGAGTGCTGGAGACACTTGGTCAATATAGGCTACAAATTTGTAGTGAGTGGTAACACTGAGTTAACAATAGTAATTTGGGAAATGGCTTTTTCACTTCATACATTATGTGCATGCAGGCCGTTTCTAGCCACAATCCAAAACCACAAACCGCAGCAAAAAGAGGGAACTCAAGGAATCCCAATTAGTAACGGCTTGGTTGGAATTGGGTTCCATCTGGGAGAGAGAGAAAAAAATTAGATTGGGGAGATTAGTGTAGTTAGCTGTCACTCAACTTTCGACAGCCCATTGACGTAGGAGGTCTGGGCACTTGTCACACACCTCATGTTTTAGCTTGAAATGACATATGTCACAAAGTTGAATGGATGAGGGGAAAAATATTTAAAAGGGCTAATAAAAATGTATAGATGACAGACCTTAAATTTCTGTTAAATCTGTTTTTAATGGATACCCCTTAAAAGCTTTTGACACATTGTACAGTATATAGCTGCACTGAGCCACTATTCTGGGACAGCAGTTCCTCTTGATGTGATTTTATTACAGTCATAAAAGTCAAAGACCCCACTGGAGATTAGGAAGGAACATCCCCTTGTGATCTTCGGTCTGAAATCTCTCTTTAATATCCGATTCATTCTCCGAAACCTTTTAGCCAGACTGAAATGAAGTCTCTCTCGATAACTCAAGCAAAGCAGTGGCACATATTAATGGTCAGCTAAGTGATTAGATACATGTGAAAGCTAGGGTTAGGCAAGGATGCATATTATTACAGTCACTTTTTGTTATACATGCAGACAAGATGCTACTATCTTGCAAATTAGGCATGAAACCTTAAATAATAAATGCTGCAATCCAGAATTTAACCAAATGCAGATGATACCATATTAACGGCACACAATCAGAATGAGTTATGCCAAGGAGAAGAAACAGTGCAGAGTGTGCAAATAAGTATGGATATGAGACTAACATCTTGAGAAAGGCAGTTAAAGTTGCATACATTCAGTGCCTTAAGTGCAATATTTGCATAAAATGGATAATTTATGATTTTAAGCGATGCAGTTTTAGGCTGCCATTTCAGTTGGCTGTTAGAGGAGTGTCATAAAATATTCTGTGGCACTATTTCAAAGAAGAAATAGTGGGGAGACTCTCTTCCCAGTCCTCTAGCCAAAGTTTATCCCTCTCTAGAACTAGATTATATGGTCATTATCACATTCTTGGTGCAAATCTTTTTTTTATCCATTCACAGGTTATCGGCATTGCTGGCTAGGTCAGCATTTATTGCCTATCCCTAATTATCCAGAGATCTATTAAGAGTCAATCACTTTGTTGAAGATCTGGAGTCACATATAGGCCAGACCAGATAAGGATGGCAGATTTCCTTTCTTAAAGGACACAACTGAGCCAGTTGGGCTTTTACAACAATTGGCAATGGTTTTCCAATTGCCATCAGGCCAGCTCTTTATTCCAGATATTTTAATCCAATTCAAATTTGCCCATCTGCTATGCTGAGGTTCAAACCCATGTCCCAGGAACATCAGCCTGGGTTTCTGGATTTCTAGCTTATTGATATCATCACGACACCACCACATCCACCACTGACCTTGCTGCAACTTGCAAATTGGCCATTGCATTTCATACATTACAGCAGTTTGTTTTAAGGCACCATAGAAATATAAGGCTCTTTTTTATTTTAAGTATTACAATGCTCACGATTTCAGTTCTCCTCACTTGTATTATTATAGTCCACAGTCAGGAACTGTGAGAGCCACATTTTAATGCATTGGACTTAAAGGTTGCAATAAGAGCATAAGAACATAAAAGATAGACAAGAATAGGTCATCTGGCCCATCGCGCCTGCTCTACCGTTCAATAAGATAATGACTCATTAGGCAGGGAATTCTATAAATTCACAATCCTCTGGGTGAAAAAGTTTCTCCTCAATTCAGTCCTAAATATCCTCATTCTGAAGTTATGCCTTCTAGTTCTAGTTTCACCTACCAGTGGAAACAGCCTCCCTGCTTCTCTTATCTATTCCCCTCATGATTTTATATATTGCTATTACATCCCCTCTCATTGTTCTAAATTCCAATGACTATAGTCCCAATCTACTCAATCTCTCCTCATAAGCCAACACTCTCAACTCTAGAATCAACCTAGTGAACCTCCAGTGCCAGTACATCCTTTCTCAAGTAAGAAGACCAAAACTGTACACAATAGTCCAGGTGTGGCCTCACCAACACGCGATACAGATGCAGCAAAACTTCCCTATTTTTAAACTCCATCCCTCTAGCAATGAAGGACAATATTCCATTAATTACTTGCTGCACCGGCAAACCAATCTTTTGTGAAAGTTGCAATGGTGTACTATAACCAGATTTAGTGCATGAGGAGAATAGTTGCTAAGCTCCTTTGTGATTCATTCTTCACGGTGCTAGCCCAAATCTGAGAACAAGCGTTCTCAATATTATAGAAATGAAAGATTTTCATTTCATTTCACAACTTTAACATGCGCCAAGGTGTTTTACAGTCAACTAAGTACTTTTGAAGGGTAATCACTATTATAATGTAGGAAACATGGCAATCAGTTTCCATACAGTAACATCACCCATAGACAACAGTGAGATAATGACTAGATGTTGGTTTGTTGTGAGTTCAGGCTGAGGCCTGCAGAGACAAACAACAACCTTTATTAACCATTTACACCATATACATAAGTGGGTAGGAGAAAGCGTTTCTAGAACCCTGCAGTCTCAGACCTAGTTCCATGTGTCAGCAGGCATCATTAATGATATTTGCTATTCATTAGCATGCAGACTTTCATTCTATCCTTTTATATGATAACATGGGAACTATGAGCAGAGTTAGGCAACTCAGTTCCTCATGCGTTTTATGCTATTTAAAGCAATCATGGCTGATCTCGTCGCACCCTCAGCTCGATTTTCCTGCCTGTTCCTCATTCCATTTAACCAATCAACTAATTAAAAATCTATCTGTTTCTACCTTAAATTTTTTCAGTGTCCTGTCATCCACTGCACTTTGGGGAAGTAAGTTCCACAGATTCACAACACTTTGAGAGAAGTAATTTCTTTTCACCTCTGTTTTAAATTTGCAACCCCTGAATCCAAAACTATGACTACACGTTATAGATGCTCCATGTCTAGAAACGTCCATTCAACATCTATTTGGTCAATATCCCTTGGCGACGTATATAACTCAATAAGATTTCCCCTCATTTTCCTAAATTCTAGCAAGTATAGACCTAGACTGTTAATCTCTCCTCATAAAACAAGCTTTTCATTTCTGGAATTAATCTCATGAATGTTCTCTGAACTGCCTGCAATGCAGTTATCTCCCTCGTCCGTTATCGGGACCAAAATTGCATGCAGTACTCCACATGAAGTCTCACTAATGCCTTGTATAGTTGCAACAAGACTTCCCTACTTTTATATGCTATTCCTTTCACAACAAATGTCAAAATTCCATTTGCTCTCATTATTATCTGTTGTATCTGCATACCAGCTTTCTGTGATTCATGCAATCGTGAATTAATTTAAATCATAATCACTTAACCACTAACATTTCTTTCCATCCCATGCCTTTCATGTCTCTTTTTGACTTTGCTCCCAGTCACCTTGAGGAAGGGGGGAACATGGTTGGTTTACTTTCTGCTGATAGGGAGGTAGAACTTTGAGCAGGATGAGTGTGTAACCACAACAACCATGACCCCCGGGGCATACCTACCTGAAGATAGCAAATTTGAAAGGGGATTAATGAGGGGTGGACTCAGGAGGCAGCAGAACCTGGAAAGATGAGGATGCTCCTGAACTGTGGAGTGTGGTAGAATATGGATAACCCCAGACATTTGCTTCCTCTGGGATATCTTCAATAAAAATCTGAAGACAGTGGACCTTCTGTCATCTCCTCAGAAGGAATAGGATCTAAGCCAAGCTGTAGATGGAGATAGAAGTGGAAAATATAAGACATCAATACAAAGCACCTCTGTAGGTTCTTGAAATGTAGTCTTGAGGCTTGAAGTCAAAAGATGATCTGGGTATATTGAATGGAGGATCTTGGGAAGTGAATTAAATAATTCCAAAGACTCATCATAACTCATGCAACATCTATTCAACATAGAGACATGGCAACTATCTGATCTGTGAATATGCATTAAAACAAAGAAGGTTTCAAGCTGAATTAAAGACATGCTTGTTGAAGTTATATCACTGGAGTACTCTGATCCATAGGCTGACTCATAAAATTAAGGAATTGAATGTCATCAAAGATGATGCATGCAGGTAGCTCTGCTATAACACGTCTTTCGTTAACACAACTGCCCATAATGTGATTGGAAGCCAGTTGACTATAAGATGAATATACCGCTAACACTTTACTTTGTATTGCATGATTTTTGTATAGCGTGGTCTTACAGGAACACAATTACTGCATAATAGCAACAAAAATACCACAGATGCACAGCTACCTGTGCGTTGGATAAAAAGATGTACCCATTTGGTTGACAGATAATTATTTGTTGGTACATCAAGGAGAGCTCCCATTGCTTTTCTGTGGAGGAAAGTAAGACAGAATGAAGCCAAATAAATACCTTAATGTTGCAGCATTCCCCTGATACGGCAATGGACTGTCAGTATTGATCTTGTGCTTAAGTTTTTGGCATGTAGCTTGAATTCACAGCCATCTGATTCAAAGGCAAATGTGTTCTCACTGAACTATGGCAGAGACACTCTGAATTCAGATTCTGCTAGACATCCATCCTAAAAAACACAACTCACAGTTAGATTTTTACTGAGAATAGGCAAACTAGGCAAGGGAGAGATTGAGTGGCAGAAAACAAGAAAAAGATCACAAGCTGCTGCAAGGCAAATTAAACTCTGACCCTTTGTTTCCACTGACTATTTTAGTAATCAACTGAATCTCCATGGCAACCAGTAGGAGAGCAAGGGAGAGAAATGAATATAAAGATTGATTGATTGATCGATTGAATTCTTACTGTCACATATACCAAGATACAGTGTAATGTGTTGTTTTGTTGCTATACAGGCAGATCGTACCATACAAAATGCACTAGGGTAGCAGAACAGAGTGCAGAATACAGTGTTACAGCCACAGAGAAGGGGCAGAGGGAGACAGATCAACATTAACATTTGAGACGTCCATTCAAAAGTCTGATAACAGCAGGGAAGAGCTGTTCCTGAATCTATTCATATGTGTTTTCAAACTTTTATATTTTCTGCCAAAGGCAAGAGGGTCAAATCGAGTATAACTGAGATGGGAGGGGCCTTTGATGATGTTGGTTGCTTTCCCCAAGCACCAAGAAGTATAGATGATGCCAGTAAATGGAAAACTAGTTTGCCTGATGGACTGGGCTGTGTTCACAACTCTCTCTAGTTTCTCTTATCCTTGGGAAGAGCAATTGCCATACCACACTGTGATATATCCAAACAGGCTGTCTTCTAAGGTGCATCGATAAAAGTTTAGAAGTGTCTTTGTAGACATACTGAATTTCATTAGCCTCTTGAAGAAGTATAGGCATTGTTGTACTTTCTTGACTCTCAGGTTGATGTGAGTGAACCAGGACAGATTGTTGGCACTCCCAGGAATGTGATGTTCTTGACTATCTCCATCTCAGCACCTGTGATGTAGACAGGGGTGTGCCCTCCACTCCATTTTCTGAAGTCAATGGCCAGCTCCTTCATTTTGTTGAGATTGACGAAGAGATTGTTATCATTACACCATGCCATGAAGCACTCCATCTCTTACCCATATTCTGTCTTGCCATTGTTTGAGATCTGACCTACAATAGTGGTGTCATCAGAAAACTTGTAAATGAGGTTGGGGTGGAATTTGGTCACACAATGCATAAGAAGTGTAGTAGGGGGCTGAGTTTGCAGTCTTGCAGGGCAGCAGCATTGCGTATTATGGTGGAGGAAGTGTTGTTGCCTGTTTTTGCTGGTTGTGGTCTATGGGTCAGTAAGATGAGGATCCAGTTACAGAGGGGGAGCTGAGACTGAGGTCTCAGAGTTTAGAGATGAGTTTGTTTGGAATTGTACTGGTGAAGATGGAACTGTAGTTAATAAGTAGCAGCCTGAGGTAGGTATCCTTGTTATCCAGATGTTCCAGAGATGAGCGTATGGCCAAGGAGATGGCATCTGCTATGGATCTATTGTGCGGTAGGTGAATTGCAAAGGATCAAGGTAATCTGATAGGCTGGAGTTGATGTGATCCATGACCAACCTCTTGAAGAAACTCAGAATTATGGAGGTCAGAGATACCGGGCAGTAGTCATTGAGGTGAGCTGCACGATTTTTCTATGGCACCGAGATAATAGTTGTCTTCTTGAAGTGGGGGGGGAGGGTTTTCAGGTCATAGTAAGAGAAGGATAAAGATGTCTGCAAATAGTCCTGCCAGCTAGTCCACAGGATGTGAGTGCGTGGCCAGGGACTCCACCTGGGCCAGTCGCTTTCCATGGGTTCAATCTCAAGAAAGCCAATCTAGCGACTGCTTTGGTGATCAGGGCTACAGGTGTGCCCAAGGCTGTTGGGGGAGGTGACATTGTTTCACTGAGCTTCGGTTCAAAGTGAGTGTAGAATGCACTAAATTAATTGAGTAGGGATGTACTGTTGTTCGCAATTTTGTTCGACTTCACTTTGCAGCCCATTGTGTCTTGTAGGCCTTGACAAAAATGGCTAGCCTTTGATTGATCTAAGCCTTAAGCTTAGTTTGGTATTGCCCCTTGACCTCCCTGATGGCCTTGCAGTGGTCGTACTAGGATTTCCTACATAGGTCAGGGTAGTCCGACGTATATGCCTCAGACCCAGACTTCAGTGGAGATTGGATCCCCCAGTTTATCCGTAGTTTCCGAGTGGTGAACACTCAGATTAACAACTTTAGCATGCAGTCTTCTACAAACTTATTAATGTAGAGTCATAGAGATGTACAGCATGGAAACAGACCCTTCAGTCCAACCCGTCTATGCCGATCAGAAATCCCAACCCAATCTGGTCCCACCTGCCAGCACCCGGCCCATATCACTCCAAACTCTTCCTATTCATAGACCCATCCAATTGCCTCTTAAATGTTGCAATTGAACCAGCCTCCACCACTTCCTCTGGCAGCTCATTCCATACACGTACCACTCTCTATGTGAAAAGATTACCCCTTAGGTGTCTTTTATATCTTTCCCCTCTCACCCTAAACCTATGCCCTCTAGTTCTGGACTCCTCAACCCCAGGAAAAAGACTTTGCCTGTTTGCCCAATCCATGCCCCTCATGATTTTGTAAACCTCTATAAGGTCACCCCTCAGCCTCTGATGCTCCAGGGAAAACAGCCCCAGTCTGTTCAGTTTCTCCCTATAGCTCAAATCCTCCAACACTGGCAACATCCTTGTAAATCTTTTCTGAACACTTTCAATTTTAGCAATATGTTTCCGATAGGAAGGAGAACAGGATTGCACGCAATATTCCATCAGTGGCCTGAGCAAACATGAGGTACCTTTAGAGAGGTAATTATTTTGGAGGAATTCAAAAATTCACTGCCTGAAGTAGCGCAAACTCATGTGGAAGAGCAGAGTGTTAAAACAGCAAGTTAGCAGCTGATGATCATGAGTTGGTCCATAAAACATAATTTGGCTTCCAGGCTCAATTTCAGTTCATGAGGGATAGAAATTGGGGCAAAGAGAAATCCTCATGTGGAAAAGGAAATGTAGATCTCAGTGAAGATCATAAGGAGAACTTCACAGGGTAAAAAAGAAACCCTTGAGTGGGACAAAGAAGTTAAAAAGCTCCGTTGTTTTCATTGTACTAAAGTGGGCCACATATAATCACAGCGTTGGTGGTTCTAGGAGAAAGCCAGATGTAGGAAAACCAGACGAGCCTGGACGTTTTGTTGAAAATGTGTTGCTGGAAAAGCACAGCAGGTCAGGCAGCATCCAAGGTACAGGAGAATCGACGTTTCGGGCATAAGCCCTTCTTCAGGAATGAGGAAAGTGTGTCCAGCAGGCTAAGATAAAAGGTAGGGAGGAGGGACTTGGGGGAGGGGCGTTGGAAATGCGAT
>NC_057710.1:47020686-47031194 GCF_004010195.1 Chiloscyllium plagiosum | reverse complement strand
ATACCTACCAGCCTTCCCTTTCACCCTGACAGGAATGTACTTTCTCTGGATTCTTGTTATCTTATTTCTGAAGGCTTCCCATTTTCCAGCTGTCCCTTTATCTGCGAACATCTGCCTCCAATCAGCTTTCGAAAGTTCTTGCCTTATACTGTCCAAATTGGCCTTTCTCTAATTTAAAACTTTAACTTTTAGATCTGGTCTATCCTTTTCCATCACTATTTGAAAACTAATAGAATTATGGTTGCTGGCCCCAAAGTGCTCCCCCACTGACACCTCAGTCACTTGCCTTGCCTTATTTCCCAAGAGTAGGTCAAGATTTGCACCTTCTCTAGTAGGTACATCCACATACTGAATCAGAAAATTGTCTTGTACACACTTAACAAATTCCTCTCCATCTAAACCCTTAACACTATGGCAGTCCTAGCTGATGTTTGGAAAGTTAAAATCCCCTACCATAACCACCCTATTATTCTTACAGATAGCAGAGATCTCTTTACAAGTTTGTTCCTCAATTTTGCTCTGACTATTAGGGGGTCTCTAATACAATCCCAATGAGGTGATCATCCCTTTCTTATATCTCAGTTCCACCCAAATAACTTCTCTGGATGTACTTCAGGGAATATCCTCCCTCAGCACAGCTGTAATGCTATCCCTTTTCAAAAATGCCACTCCCTCTCCTCTCTTGCCTCTCTTTCTAACCTTCCTGTAGCATTTGTATCCTGGAAATCTGCCTATCCTGCACATTCCTGAGCCATGTTTCTGTAATTGCTATGATATCCCAGTCCCATGTTCTTAACCATGCCAAATCTGTGACAGTAGCAGCTCACTCGTTTCAGTTGACCACTGAGTCCTTGAACATGGACAAGTCCACTGACTCTAAGTCTTTCCATTACCTCAGACCAATACAGAACTATGTTTTCTACTGGGTCCTCACATTGTAGTTTCTGCTTGTAAGCCAAGAGGAGGAACACAGCATTGTGATCTGGTTTGCCAAAATGGGAGATGGAGCATTAGGGATCTTTGATGGTTGTATAGCAATGGTCAAGCATTTTTGGATCTCTGGTGAGACAGGAGATGTGTTAATGGTACTTTGGTAGCACATCCTTGAGATTGGCCTGGTTGAAATCACAGAGGTAAAAACAATGGCTGCAGATGCTGGAAACCAGATTCTGGATTAGTGGTGCTGGAAGAGCACAGCAGTTCAGGCAGCATCCAAGGAGCAGCGAAATTGACGTTTCGGGCAAAAGCCTTTCATCATGCTATGATGAACAAGGCCTCAGGGTATTCTGTCTCAAGACTGTTTGTAGCGTTGTACACTTCACCATGTTCACATGGTGGGATGTAGACCGCTGTCAGGATGATGGAGGTGAACTCCTGTAGCAAGTCTCAGCATAGCAGCTTGTATTTCTATTGAGTAGCAATTGAAGTTTGAATTTTGTCTTATAAGTAATAACTAGTTGTCTTTTATTTTCAAGATATTATAAAGCTTTGTGATTTTCCTCACAGCGCCAGGGACCTGTGTTCGATTCCCACTTTGGGTGACTGTCTGGAGTTTGCACATTCTCCCTGTGTCTGCGTGGGTTTCCTCCGGGTGCTCTGGTTTCCTCCCACAATCCAAAAATGTGCAGGTTAGGTGAATTGGCCAGGCTAAATTGCCCATAGTGTTAAGTACGTTAGTCAGGGGTAAATGGGTCAGAATGGGTTGCTCTTCGGAGGGTCTGTGTGGACTTGTTGGGCTGAAGGGCCTGTTTCCACACTGTAGGGAATCTAATCTAATCTAACCTTATACTCTTCGTATAACCACCCAAAAATGAATGTTTGCCTATAATATTAATTTCACAGGTTAACTTTAAATTTGAATTGTCTCATTTAATTTTTTGTGTCAAATACTTAGTGACCTCTATTCTCTTTGATGCGGCAATTCTGAGGAATTTCACTCTGACCCTTACAATACCCAGGAAAAATTTTTCTTTTGTTTTTAAAGTGCTAAAATTGTAATGTGGATTATCGGAAAGAAGGTACCAGCCTGACTGCCTTGCTCCTTTAGATGGAGTGCTGATCCAACTCTGCAGACCCAAATTATAAAACCTAGAGTCTGTCGCCCTCTGGTGGAGAATGAGGGAAGTTAACCAGAGAATGCTGCAGAAATTCACGATCTGACAGCTTCTGTGAAATGCAAATCAGAGATAACATTCTTGGTGCAATCTGACTGTTCTTTAGAGTTGCTGTGACTTGGCTCCCAAGGTATGAAAGAATTGATCCACATTATCCAGTGGCTTGCCATGAAGCTTAATAGATGAGGTGGAGTGTTGCACTGCAGGAGAAAGCTGCCCAGGACAGCTTTGTTTTAGCGGAGGTCCATTCCCTCATATGTCTCTGTGACCGAGTTGATGATTGTTTTGAGCTCAGGATCTGAGTACTCATGCATGTGTGCACATGCGTCCTCTGTATACTCCACCCAATAACAAAAATTGCTGTGGTCTTGTTTGAACAACTTAAATTGAATTGAATTTATTGTCACGTGCACTAAGGCACAGTGAAAAGCTTTGTCTTGCGAGCAATATGTGCAGATCACAGAGTTAAATAGCATATCTAAGTAAATAATAGGTAAACAGCAACAAAAACAAAAACACAGGTACAGGTGAATGTTAAGAGTTTGTAGTCCATTCAGTATTCTAACAACAGTCGGGTAGAAACTGTTTTGAAACTGGCTGGTGCGTGTGTTCAGGCTTCTGTACCTTCTCCCTGATGGTAGAGATTGTAGAAAAACATTGCCAGGGTGGGATGGATTTTTGAGAATGCTGGCGGCTTTTCCTTGACAGTGGGTCTGGTAGATGGATTCTATAAATGGTCTTTGTGATTGTCCAGACCAAGTTCACCACTCTCTGTAACCATCTCTGATCTTGAATGGTACAGTTGCCATACCAGGTATGATACATCCAGACAGAGTGCTCTTGATGGTTCACCTATAAAAGTTGGCAAGGGTATTCGCCGTCATGCCAAATTTCCTCAGCTGCCTGAGGAATAAGAGTCATTGTTGGCCTTTATAACCAGTGCGCCCACATGAAGAGTCCAAGAAAGCTTCTTGTGGATGACCACTCCCAGGAGCTTGAAACTCTCTACTCATTCCATCTCTCTGCTGTTAATGTGTCAGGGGACATGAGTAACATCACACCGAAAGTCAATAATGAGTTCCTTGGTTTTGCTGGCATTGAGAGCTCAGCTGTTTCCTCCTCATCCTGTAAAGAGAGTGCACCGTTTCCTCCTCATCCTGTAAAGAGGCTCCACTCCAGCAGAAAGCTTGAAAGCTAGCGGGTGGGATGTTGAAGAGACAATTGGAGAAGAGAGTTGGTGTGACAATTCAGCCTTGCTGGACCCCAGTTTCACATCACATTTGTGTTTGTTGTGGATGTGTTGATGAGAATCAGAGCTTGCATATTGTCCTACAGAAGTGATGATAAGAATCTGCAGGTCACCAGAATTGAAGAGAATGTTCCCTATCCCCTCAAGTCTTTGGCCTTTGTGAGGTTGAAGAAGACCAAGTCTAAAGGTTACTGCTGTTTTCTGCCCTGTTCTTGGACTTGTCTTGCTCAGAGGATCATCTTCATTATGGATGGGATTTGTATTGTGGCTCCAGGACAAGCTCGTCAGCTGATGAGAAGAGGCAATTGCAGAGACCTTTTTGCAATTACCTTCACGTGGCAGACAACAGGAAAACCTTTCTATAGTTACTGAGATCAATCTTATCTCCTTATTTGAAGGTATTCTACCTGATAACGAGAGCCTGGAGTATCTCTGAGCCATCAATGTCTGTGCATTGATTAATGCTGAGGATGTTTATTCCTTATTGCTAATTAAGGTTCATCAACTTTGTCCTGTAACACCATTATTTACATTACTTCAATTATTTAGATTGAAGGTATTCAAATGCAGCTCTCTGGTGTAGTGTCTAAGACCTCTTTCTCTCTGCCTATGCTCAGTCTTCACTCTTACTGATGTCAGAATTGTGACATCAGTTAATAATATTTAGGAGTTTTGTTATACCACAGCATGATTGGAGTTCAGAGGTTTATGGTGAAAATGCTGATCATAACTGGAACACAAAATGAAAAGTACAACGTGATGGACATGAGTGCTAGAAGACAGAAATGAGCCAAATGTCCTCCATTCCATTAGGAGAACTTCAGAGTGGAATATAAATGAAGGGGATCATTGATTATGCAATTACATGTTTACCTGGACCTGAGAGACCAGCTGTGAATGTAGAAGTAAGTGGTTAATATTTTGTTCTGCTAAAGCTCAAATTGTTCTTTCTGATAGTTAAGTATCCATTAAAAACAAATTGCAAAGCATTGTAAAATGTACTGCTCAAAACTGAACATTGTTACATTCAGTTTTGTTTTTCTGTATTGAGCAGAACATTGTATATCCTTGTCATGTTTTCCGAGAAATAAGATTAAACTCAAATGTTTTTACAGCAAAAGATTAGTGTGATTTATCTTGTATCTAGATTTGCTGAGGCTAAACCATCTGGACTCAGTATGAGAATTGTAATAGAGAAAAAATAAAGACACTGTAAATCCAATGTGTAATGGGCCATAAGACATTTAAAAGACTACCTTTTTTTCTTTGTGAGAAATTCTATGTTAGCTTGTTTAAAGTTTTAGTGAAGAAAGCATTTTGATTAATGCTCAGTTAAAATGGGCTTGGACACAATTACATTTTGGCCCATTGTTGTTGAAAATATAATCTAGAATACGGCACATCTGGTGTAAGAAAAACATGCAATATTAGGGCAAAATTTCATTCATAATCACGCAATTGTGATGGACACCAAGTAGGGGGTGCCTACTTGAATGTGGCAGGGTTGGGGAAGTAGGGTCAGAATTGTTTGTCAAGGATAGTATAACGGTGGCTGAGAGAACTTTTGATGAGGATTCGTCTACTGAGGTAGTGTAGGCTGAGGTTAGAAACAGGAGAGGAGAGATCATACTGCTTGGAGATTTTTATAGGCCTCCGCAGAGTTCCAGGGAGGTGGAAGAGAGGATTAGCAAAATTATTCTGGGTAGGAGTGAAAGGAACAGAGTGGTCATTATGGGGGACTTTAACTTCCCCAACATTGACTGGAAATGCGATAACTCGAGTATGTCGGAAGGATCAGTTTTTGTCCAATGTGTACAGGAGGGTTTCCTGACATAGTATGTCGAAGGGCCGACAATAGGGGAGGCCAGATTGGATCTGGTGCTTGGTAATGAACCAGGCCAGGTGATTTAGTGATAGGTGAGCACTTTGGAGAGAGTGACCATAATTCAGTTACATTTAGTTTAGCGATGGAAAGGGATGGGTAGATGCCACATGGCAAGAGTTATAGATGGGGCAAGGGCAATTATAATGCGATTAGGCAGGAATTAGGATGCATAGAATGGGGTAGCAAAATGCAGAGAATGCAGAAAATGGAAATGTGGAGCTGGTTAAAGGAACAGATATTGCGTGTCATAGAGTCATAGAGATGTACAGAACAGGCACTTCAGTCCAACCCGTCCATGCCGACCAGATATCCCAACCCAATCTAGTCCCACCTGTCAGCACTCGGCCTATATCCCTCCAAACCCTTCCTATTCATATATCCATCCAAATGCCTCTTAAATGTTTCAATTGTACAAGCCTCCACCACTTTCTCTGGCAGTTCATTCCATACTCATACCACCCTCTGTGTGAAAACATTGCCCCTTAGGTCTCTTTTATATCTTTCCCCTCTCACCCTAAACCTATGCCCTCTAGTTATGGACTCCCCAACCCCAGGAAAAAGACTTTGCCTATTTACCCTATCCATGCCCCTCATAATTTTGTAAACCTCTATAAGGTCACCCCTCAGCCTCTGACGCTCCAGGGAAAACAGCCCCAGCCTGTTCAGCCTCTCCATATAGCTCAAATCCTCCAACCCCGGCAACATCCTTGTAAATCTTTTCTGAACCATTTCAAGTTTTACAACATCTTTCCGATAGGAAGGAGACCACAATTGCACTCAATATTTCAACAGTGGCCTAACCAATGTCTTGTACAGCCACAACATGACCTCCCAACTCCTGTACTCAATACTCTGACTAATAAAGGAAAGCAAACCAAACGCCTTCTTCACTATCCTATCTACCTGTGACTCCACTTTCAAGGAGCTATGAACCTGCACTCCAAGGTCTCTTTGTTCAGCAACAATCCCTAGGACCTTACCATGAAGTATATAAGTCCTGCTAAGATTTGCTTTCTCAAAATGCAGTACCTCGCATTTATCCGAATTAAACTCCATCTGCCACTTCTCAGCACATTGGCCCATCTGGTCCAGATCCTGTTGTAATCTGAGGTAACCTTCTTCCAAATCATTTATGTAAATGACAAAAAGTAGCGGACCCAGCACCGATCCTTGTGGCACTCCACTGGACACAGGCCTCCAGTTTGAAAAACAGCCCTCCACCACCACCCTCTGTCTTCTACAAATGGCTAGTTCTCCCTGTATTCTGTATACGGGTGGATTCTCTGAGGATTTATCCGAGGATTCTCTGGGAAGCTCGGGAGGAGATAGCAGAGCCTTTGGCTTTGATGTTTGAGTCGTCATTGTCTACAGGTTTGATACCAGAGAACTGGAGGATTGCAAATGTTGTGCCCTTGTTCAAGGAGGGCAGTAGAGATGACCCAGGTAATTATAGACCAGCGAGCCTTACTTCTATTGTAGGGAAGGTTTTGGAAAGGATTATAAGAGAGAAGATTTATAATCATCTAGCAACCAACAATTTGATTTCAGGTCGTCAACATGGTTTTGTCAAAGGCAGGTCGTGTCTCACAAACCTCACTGAGATTTTTGAGAAGGTGACCAAGCATGTAGATGAGGGTAGGGCAGTTGGTGTAGTATACATGGACTTCAATAAAGCCTTTGATAAGGCTTCACATGGTAGGCTATTGGAGAAAATGCAGAGACATGGGATTGAGGGTGATTTAGCAGTTTGGATTAGAGACTGGCTTTCTGAAAGAAGGCAGCGAGTGGTGATTGATGGAAAATATTCAGCCTGGAGTGCGGTTTCTAGTGGTGTGCCACAAGGATCTGTTTTGGGAGCACTGCTGTTTGTCATTTTTATAAATGACTTAGATGCAGGCATAGGTGGATGGACTCGTAAATTTACAGATGACACTAAAGTCAGTGGAGTAGCGGACAGTGTGGAAGAGTGTTGGAGGTTGTAGGGAGACTTGGATAAATTGCAGAATTGGGCTGAGAGGTGGCAAATTGAGTTCAATGCAGCTAAATGTGAGGTGATGCACTTTGGGAAGAATAACAGGAAGGCAGAGTACTGGGTCAATGGAAAGATTCTTGGTAATGTGGATGTGCAGAGGGATCTTGGAGTTCATGTACATAGATCTCTGAAAGTTGCCACCCAGGTGGATAGTGCTGTTAAAAAGGCATACAGTGTGTTAGGTTTCATTTGTAGAGGGATTGAGTTCCGGAGCCGCAATATCATGCTGCAACTATACAAAACGCTGGTTCGGCCACACTTGGAATATTGTGTACAGTTCTGGTCCCCATATTTCGGGAAGGATGTGGATGATTTTGGGATAGTGTAGGGGGACGAGCTGAGAACACATGGATAATTTTGGGATAGTGTAGGGGGACGAGCTGAGAACAGTTCACAGGTCCGCATAACATCGAGGGCTGAAGGCCCTGTTCTGCGCTGTATTGTTCTATGTTCTATGTTCTATTACCACTGTTTACTTCTGGTGTCACAAAGCTAGCCCCTTTTTTTTCTAAAGGCTGTTCCTTGGCTCAAGGATAGTCTGTCCTTGTTTTTTTTTTCAGAGGGCAATAAACCAGGCCGGGTTCCAATCCGTATAGTTTAGTACAGAGATTAAAGGATATTGAGAGGCCTTTTGTAAACAGATGAGACTTCGGGCCAAAGTGGTCATGTTTTAGAAGTGGCTTGTCTAAAGAAAAGGGAATGGTCAGCTCTGGCTGAGCTGAGCAGTTTAGTTCAGTCCAGAACTGGTTAGGAGTTCAACAGTGAGCTATGTAGAAACTCTCTCTCTCCTTCTAACTTCAACCTGTAAGCATGTGCTCCATTTATTCTGGGATTTAAAGGGAGTTTGCTTATTGGGACTGTTGTGTGTATTCTGAACATCATACTTGAGTCCAGTTTGGATAGACTGAGTTCTGTAGGGGTTCTTTATTCTGTTCTTTGCGTTTCATTGTGTAATTTTGTGAATAAATGTTTTGTCTTTTTTAAACCTGGTATTCAATCTCGCTAACTTAATCTGATTAATTTTCACTGGTCACTTACCAAAACAAATTGCAAAGTTATGGTCTGGGCTACCTGCTTGAGAAAGTTTTGAGAGTTCTGGCCGAGTCCATAACAGATTGAAGGCTCTTTGCAGGATTTTAAACAGCGAGTGGTAGGTGCTCGTGTCTTTATTTCAGGTGTTAGTTTGATTGGGTAGACAAAGCTTGCCAAAAGTTTTCTGGATGTGGATGCAGTGACTTGGAAGTTTTGCAAGAAGTGAATAAGACTAAGTTGCAGGAATCAGCAGAGAAGCTTGAATTGGAACTGCCTACTTTTGTGAGGAAAGGAGAGATTTAAACTTGCCGGAGACACTCTCAGAAGCTTTCGAGATGGCAAGAATTAAATTGCAAATGAAGCAGCTTGAGTCAGAGGTGAGAGATAAGGAAAGGGCAGCAGAAATGAAACAGTTTGAGTTATGATTAAAAGCAGAAGAGAGGGCAAAGGAGAGAGCAGCAGAAGAGAAAAAAAAAGAGAGAGCTTTTGAACTTCAAAAACTAACACTTAAAAAGGAAAGTCAGCTGAAAAGGCTGGAGATAAAGGCTGAGGGTAGGCTTAGTGAGGAAGAGAGTGAGGATGAGTAAGCCCCTGGTAGTCAGAAGAAGGGCTAATGCCCGAAACGTCGATTCTCCTGTTCCCTAGATGCTGCCTGACCTGCTGCGCTTCTCCAGCAACACATTTCCATCTCTGATCTCCGGCATCTGCAGACCTCATTTTCTCTCCTGGTAGTCAGAAGCCTAGTGAGAAACTGTTTTAAGTATGTTCAAGCATTGCCTACATTTGATAAGAAGGATATGGATGCCTTTTTACCTCATTTGAAAAGGTGGCTAAACAAATGCAGTGGCCAGTGACAATGTGGGTTTTGTTGATCCAAATGAAACTCGTTGGTAAGGCTAGTGGGGTATTTGCATCACTATCAGAGGACCTATGTGGGGAGTATGAGGAGGTGAAAAAAAAATTTAACTGCATATGAGCTTGTAACAGAAGCCTTTAGACAACGTTTCAGAAATCTAAGGAGGGACCCTCCTTAGATTCAAACCTATATTGAATTTGAAAAGATCAAACAGAGTAATTTCAATAGATGGATAAGAGCTTTAAAAATCGAGCAAACCTATGATGCCTTTAGTCATATAGTCATAGTCATAGTACAGCATGAAAACAGACCCTTCAGTCCAACCCGTCCACGCCGACCAGATATCCCAACCCAATCTAGTCCCACCTGCCAGCACCCGGCCCATATCCCTCCAAACCCTTCCTATTCATAGACCCATTCAATTGCCTCTTAAATGTTGCAATTGGACCAGCCTCCACCACTTCCTTTGGCAGCTCATTCCATATACGTACCACTCTCTGTCTGAAAAGATTACCCCTTAGGTGTCTTTTATATCTTTCCCCTCTCACCCTAAACCTATGCCCTCTAGTTCTGGACTCCCCAACCCCAGGAAAAAGACTTTGCCTGTTTGCCCAATCCATGCCCCTCATGATTTTGTAAACTTCTATAAGATCACCCCTCAGCCTCTGATGCTCCAGGGAAAACAGCCCCAGTCTGTTCAGTTTCTCCCTATAGCTCAAATCCTCCAACACTGGCAACATCCTTGTAAATCTTTTCTGAACACTTTCAATTTTAGCAATATGTTTCCGATAGGAAGGAGAACAGGATTGCACGCAATATTCCATCAGTGGCCTGAGCAAACATGAGGTACCTTTAGAGAGGTAATTATTTTGGAGGAATTCAAAAATTCACTGCCTGAAGTAGCGCAAACTCATGTGGAAGAGCAGAGTGTTAAAACAGCAAGTTAGCAGCTGATGATCATGAGTTGGTCCATAAAACATAATTTGGCTTCCAGGCTCAATTTCAGTTCATGAGGGATAGAAATTGGGGCAAAGAGAAATCCTCATGTGGAAAAGGAAATGTAGATCTCAGTGAAGATCATAAGGAGAACTTCACAGGGTAAAAAAGAAACCCTTGAGTGGGACAAAGAAGTTAAAAAGCTCCGTTGTTTTCATTGTACTAAAGTGGGCCACATATAATCACAGCGTTGGTGGTTCTAGGAGAAAGCCAGATGTAGGAAAACCAGACGAGCCTGGACGTTTTGTTGAAAATGTGTTGCTGGAAAAGCACAGCAGGTCAGGCAGCATCCAAGGTACAGGAGAATCGACGTTTCGGGCATAAGCCCTTCTTCAGGAATGAGG
>NC_057710.1:47016116-47017258 GCF_004010195.1 Chiloscyllium plagiosum | reverse complement strand
CTTCCGCCTCCCCGGTCCCCAACGCCTTTTCCTCACCATGAACATCCAGTCCCCGAATACCTCCATCCCCCATCACGAAGGCCTCAAAGCCCTCTGCTTCTTCCTTTCCCGCCGAACCAACCAGTACCCTTCCACTGACACCCTCCTTCGACTGACTGAACTGGTCCTCACCCTGAACAACTTCTCTTTCCAATCCTCCCACTTCCTCCAAACCAAAGGAGTAGCCATGGGCACCCACATGGGCCCCAGTTATGCCTGCCTCTTCGTAGGATATATGAAACAGTCAATCTTCCGCAGCTACCCTGGCACCACCCCACACCTCTTCCTCCGCTACATCGATGACTGTATCGGCGCTGCCTTGTGCTCCCACATGGAGGTTGAACAGTTCATCCACTTTACCAACACCTTCCACCCCGACCTCAAATTCACCTGGACCGTCTCAGACTCCTCCCTCCCCTTCCTGGACCTTTCCATTTCTATCTCAGGCGACCGAATCAACACGGACATTTACTATAAACCGACCGACTCCCACAGCTACCTAGACTACACCTCCTCCCACCCTGCCCCCTGTAAAAACGCCATCCCATATTCCCAATTCCTTCGTCTCCGCTGCATCTGCTCCCAGGAGGATCAGTTCCAAATCCGTACAACCCAGGTGGCCTCGTTGTTCAAGGCCCGCAAGTTCCCCCCAGACGTGGTCGGCGATGCCCTCCACCGCATCTCTTCCACTTCCCGCTCCTCCGCCCTTGAGTCCTGCCCCTCCAACCGCCACCAGGACAGAACCCCATTGGTCCTCACTTACCACCCCACCAACCTCCATGTACAGCGTATCATCCGCCGTTATTTCCGCCACCTCCAAACGGACCACACCACCAGATATATATTTACCTCCCCTCCCCTATCAGCGTTTCGAAAAGACCACTCCCTCCGTGACTCCATCGTCAGGTCCACACCCCTCTCCAACCCTACCTCCACTCCCAGCACCTTCCCCTGCAACCGCAAGAAATGCAAAACTTGCGCCCACAGCACCTCCTTACTTCCCTCCAAGGCCCCAAGGGATACTTCCATATCCACCACAAATTCACCTGCACCTCCACACATATCATCTATTGCATCCGCTGCACCCGATGTGGCCTCCTCTA
>NC_057710.1:47012638-47015926 GCF_004010195.1 Chiloscyllium plagiosum | reverse complement strand
ACTCAGCACCGCCTTCCTAACCTGCAATCTTCTTCCTGACCTCTCCGCCCCCACCCCACTCCGGCCTATCACCCTCACCTTAACCTCCTTCCACCTATCGCATTTCCAACGCCCCTCCCCCAAGTCACTCCTCCCTACACTTTATTTTAGCCTGCTGGACACACTTTCCTCATTCCTGAAGAAGGGCTTATGCCCGGAACGTCGATTCTCCTGTTCCTTGGATGCTGCCTGACCTGCTGCGTTTTTCCAGCAACACATTTTCAGCTCTGATCTCCAGCATCTGCAGTCCTCACTTTCTCCTGGAAGTTTTGTTGGACTAGTAACAAAATGCACAAGGGAAATTTGACAACTGCCTCAGAGTGTACAAGATGATCAGAGGTTGATGAAGGAAAAAGTGCCTGATCTGCTTAAAAAATATACATGTAAGGGTAACGGTTATTCACATAGGCCAGGAGTAGCAGGTAAAGATGTTACAATATTAAGGGACAAAGGATCCTCTGAGTCTGTGATGCTGAAGGATGAGGAGATATGTACTCCTGAGGATCTATTGCCAGAGAAGGTACTGGTAACAGGAATTCACGGTGAGACAAAAAGCACTCAGTTATGGAAAGTGAGGCTGGAGAGTCCAGAGAAGTGTGAAGAATTTGTGGTAGGAGTGAAAAACAAACTCTCAGCTCCAGGAATACGATTTGTCCTTGCAAATGATATATCTGATTCACCAGTAGGCATGCTGCCTACTTTAGTTGAAAAGCCAGTGGAGATACAGGCAACTGAAGACATGGAGAATGTTTATCCAGGAATTTTCTCTGGTTGTATGATCACAAGATCACAGAGGCACGGGCTGATGCAGGAGGGATCAAAAGGCACAAATAAGGAAGCTGACATAGTGTTATCTGAGATTTTTTTTGATCAGATAAGTGGCACAGAGAAGGGAAAATAGGTAGACATGCAAGTATCTTTAGCTCTGCTAAACTGATTGAATTACAGCAGGAAGATGAGAACTTAAAACATGTTATATCAGAAGGCATTTACAGGGAAGGAAAGTGAATGCATTCCTATGTGTTATTACTTAACAAATGATGCCTTAATGAGAAAGTGGAGACCATCACACATTCAAACGAATGAGAAATGGGCAGAGATTCATCAAATTGTTTTGCCAGTCGGGTATAGAAAGGAGGTGCTGCAAGTGGCGCATGAACTACCACTTGGAGGTCATTTAGGGGTAAGGAAAACACAGGCTAAAATACAAAGACATTTTTACTGACCTGGCCTGCACAAGGATGTAATTGAATTTTGCCAGACGTGTCACACATGTCAGCTAATCAGAAAACCACAGGCAGTAATAAAATCTACACCTTTCATACCTATTCCAGCATTTGAGGAACCTTTCACAAGAGTCTTGATTGATTGTGTAGGTCCCCTACCTCACACAAAAAGTGGGAATAAGTATTTATTAACAATAATGGATGTGTCGACTAGATTTCCAGAGGCAATCCCATTATGCAACATCATAGCTAAAAAGGTTATAGAAGAATTACTTAAAGTCTTTACTAGATATGGACTGCCAATAGAGATCCAGTCAGATATATGGATCAAACTTCACATCCAAACTGTTCAAGGAGGTTATGGATAACTTGGGAATAAAGCAATTCAAATCTACTGCATACCATCCAGAATCACAGGGAGTGCCAGAGAGATGGCATCAAACACTAAAGACCATGTTGCAGGCTTATGGTCAGGATTATCCAGATGATTGGGATAAGGGAGTTCCATTTGTATTTTTTGCGATCAGAGATGCACTGAATGCATCAACCAAATTCGGTCCATTTGAATTAATTTTTGAGCATGAATTAAGAGGACTATTAAAATTGATTAAGGAGAAATTAATAAGTCTGAATTCAGAGACCACCTATTTGGAGTATGTGTCAAATTTTAGAGGACGATTAAATAGAGGTGGAGAGTTGACTAGACCGCATTTAAACGTGTCACAGCATACAATGAAACAGGAAACAGATAAGAAATCACAAATTCACAATTTTGCAATTGGTGTTACTGGTGTTAGTGACAAGCAAGGCTTTAAAAGCCAGGTTTAGTGGACCTTATCAAATCAAGAGGAAATTGAGTGAGGTGAACTTGTTGATAAGGAGTCCAGACAGGAAGAAATCTCACAAAGTGCGTCATGTGAATATACTCAAAAAGTATTTTGATAGGGAAGGAAGGCAAGAGGAGATGATGTTAATGATTACATCGCAGAAGGAAGAACCAAGTGCAGAGGATTCTGAATTGGACATTGCTCAAATCAAATTGGACAATGAGGAAGTTGTCAAAAATTGAAATAAATTATTGAGTTACCTTCCACAAGAAAATTGAAATGACCTAAAGAAGTTATTACTATCACATGGGGGGAAATGCAGAAATAAACTGGGAAGTACTAACCTAATTGTCCATGGTGTACATGTAGGAGATGTTGTTCCAATTAAGCAACATCCTTATAGGCATAACCTTCTAAAGTTGGCACAGGTTCAGAAGGAGGTAGAACGCTTGCTCCAAGATGGCATCATCAAAGTGAGTAACAGAGACTGGAGCTCACTCATAGTCATGGTGCCAAAGCCAGATGGTACCCAACAGTTACGTGTGGACTATGGCAAAGTCAACACCGTTACAAAGACTGATGCATATCCAATCCCACAGTTGGAGGACTGTGTCGAAAAACTGGGATAAGCAATTGGCCTTGTTCAGAGGCAACTGGCAAGTACCTCTTTCAGAGAGAGCAAAGGCAATTTCAGCTTTCATATTGCCAAATGGACTATATCAGTTCAAATTCTGGATTAGTGGTGCTGGAAGAGCACAGCAGTTCAGGCAGCATCCGAGGAGCAGTTCAAAGTCATGCCATTTGGAATAAAAAAACACTCCAACCACATTTTGGAGACTGACTAAGAAGGTCATTGCCTGATTACCCAACTGTGTGGTGTATATTGATGACCTGGTGATTGTTAGTGACTCATGGAAGGAACACTTACAGCATTTATCAGAAAAATCTGGTTCCCTTGTTCAAAAAGAGTAGTAGAGACAACCCTGGTAATCACAGACCAGTGAGTCTCACTTCAGTTGTTGATAAAGATAGGATTTATAACCATCTAGAAAAGAATAATCTGATCAGGGACAGTCAGCACGGTTTTGTGAAGGGTAGGTTGTGCCTAACGAATCTTATTGAGTTTTTTGACAAAGTGACCAAACAGGTAGATGAGAGTAAACCGGTTGATGTGGTGTATATGGATTTCAGCAAGG
>NC_057710.1:46982230-47011912 GCF_004010195.1 Chiloscyllium plagiosum | reverse complement strand
TGGAATGCTTTGCCTGCAACAGTAGTAGATTCGCCAAGTTTAAGTGCATTTAAGTCGTCATTGGACAGGCATATGGACGTACATGGAATAGTGTAGGTGGGATGGGCTTCAGATTAGTATGACAGGGTGGCGCAACATCGAGGGCCGAAGGGCCTGTACTGCGCTGTAATGTTCTATGTTCTATGTTCTATGTTCTATGTTCTATGACTTCGGAAGGCAGGCTTGGTGATAAACTTAGCTAAAAGTGAATTTGCCAAAGCCCAAGTCACCTTCCTGGACCATGTTATTGGACATGGACAAATGGCCCCAAGAGTTGCAAAGATGAAAGTAATTGGGAATTTCCTACACCATTGACAAAAGAAGCAGGACTATGGTTCCTGGGATTGAGTGAATTTTACCGAACGTTTGTGTTGAACTTTAGCAGTGTGCCTGCTCCACTCATCGCATTGTTAAAAAAGGGCAAGAAGTTTCAGTGTATAGCGGACTGTCAAAAGGCATTTGACAGCCTAAACACTGTGTTAATCACTGCCCCAGTGTTAGCCACACCAGATTACACGAAGCCTTTCAAGGTGACTATCACTGCTCGTGATGTGGGTGTTGGTGTGGCGCTCCTGCAGGAGGATGATGAAGGGATAGAAAGACCCATCGAGTATTTTTCCAGGATGTTGAACATTCATCAACAGAAATATTCAACGGTGGAGAAAGAGACTTTCAGCTCGGTGTTGGCTTTACAACATTTCAGTGTCTATAATACCAGCAATGCATCTGAGACAATCGTATACATTGATCACAACCCGTTCGGTGGTGAGTGTACCGCGACCTGAATTAGCATGTGGTTGTGCATGTTTGCATGCTTATAGTTAGTATAGTGTATATGTGTGTTTAGACTACTAACCGGGTTTTGACAGGTTAGAAACGAAGCTATCTTTCCGTATTGACGGTTCATTTTTAAGGGGGGAGGTGTCACAAAGCTAGTCCCTTTTTTAATCTAAAATCGGTTCCTTGGCTCCAGGAGACTCTATTCTTGATTTTTTTTAGAAGGGTAATAAACTAGGCCAGGCTCTAATCCTTGTGGTTTGGTACAGAGATTAAAGGGTATTGAGTGGCCTTTTTCTTATATGTAAACAAATGAGACTTCAGGACAAAGTGGGCATGTTTTAGAAGTGACCTGTATAAATAAAGGGTAGTGGTCAGCTCTAGCTGAGCTGGGCAGTTTAGTTCAGTCCAGAACTGGTTGGGAGTTCAACAGTGAGCTGTGTAAAAACTCTGTCTCTCCTTCTAACATCAACCTGTAAGCATGTGTTCTATTTATACTGGTTTTTAAAGGAAATTTGCTTATTGGGACTGTTGTGCATATTCAGAACAGCATACTTGAGTCCAGTTTGGATAGACTGAGTTCTGTAGGGGTTCTTTATTCTGTTCTGTGTACATTTGTGAATCCATTTTTTGTCTGTTTTAAACCTGATAGTCAACCTCGCTAACTTAATCCGGGTAATTTTCACTATAGATTTACCGAAACAAGTTGCAAAGTTATGATCTGGGCTGCCTGTTTAAGAATGTTTTGAATGGTCTGGCCTAGTCCATAACACTGGACACTTTAAACAAATAAGACAAATATGCTGTCAATTAAGTTGGCTATTTGCTTTCTTGGCTACAAAACAGGGCACAGACAAGCACAACTTATGCAAGAATTTCTTTTTACTTGTTCATGAGCAATGGTCAGTGCTAGCGAGACCAGCATTTAATGCCCACCCCAAGTTGCTCTGGAAATGGTAGTGATTAGCTGCTTTGACTACATAGTCCATTTGATACAGCGATCTGCAATGCTGTTAGGAATTGCCCTCCAGGATTTTGACACAGGGACACTTAAGAAATGGCAATGTAATTCCAATTCAGGAAGGCCTGTGACTGGAATGGGCACTTGCAGATTGGTGGTGTTCCCATGTGTTTGCTTTGTCATCAAGACCTATAGGTTGCAGGTTTAGACGGCACTATTGGAGGAGCTTTGGTGAGTTAAGGCAGCAGATGTTGCAGATTGACACACTGGTTACTGTGTATCAGTGCTGAAGGGAATAAATTGTTGAAGGTGGTAAATGGGGTGCTGTTCAAGAGTCTGCTTTGTCCTGGATAATGTCAAGCTTCTTGAGAGTTAGTAAAGCTCCACTCTTCCATGCAAGCAGACAGTTTTCCATCAAACTCCTGGCTGATGCTATGTTGATATTGAACAGGCAATGGTTATCTGGGAAGAGAATTACTTAATGTGTTATTTCTAGCCTCTGCTCTTCTCTTGTAGGCACAGCAACTATATTGTTTGCGGAGAGTAAAATTAGAAGATCAACAAGGAATGTGTTGAAACAGTTCCGCTTCAAGGTGAGAAACGTAGGAATAGTGTTTAATGAAGAAGCAGAATCTCAGAGGTAACCAGTGATGTCACTGTGATTTCCATAGTCATGTTGGATCCTTCATAGCCCAGAGAATTCTGCTCTGTCAGCTTTTACTAATATACATTGTTTGGCATCAAGTCAGATGTTTTATTAGACTAAAGCTGTTCCATTTGTATTGCTTTAAAACTGACATTTTTGAAATTGATAGCTTGATGTTCAAAGATGAGGTTGTAGTCCAGGGAAGGTCTGCAGAGTTGGCAGACAGTTGGTAAAGGTAAAGGTCTGTCTGCTGAACCACAAAAGCACAACCACTTACCAGCAGGTTTAGTGATCTGTCAGGCTGGACCTGAGAGAACAGGCTGCTGCAGGTTAAGAGGGAGACAGGTTGCAGTGTTGAGAGGAGCCAAGACTTTGAGGTGACTGCAGTCACACCAGCATTTCCAAGTGGAAGTATGTACCACTACTGAGACACGAGTGAGGAGTGCAGAAGGCAGCCTTGCCAGTGCTTCCTCTGAGACCCTCATGCTTTTATCCTCAAGAGGTGGGAGAGGTGAATGCTAGCAGGCCAGGACATTTCCTTGCAGAAGTGATGGGCATCCTGCTCCTTTTCAAGACGAAGGTGAGAAGACATCGCGGCCAGGCAATAGAAGTGGTGTGTAATGAACAACACTTACAGCATGGTTAAAAATCACACAGCACCAGGTTATAGTCCAACAGGTTTAATTGGAAGCACACTAGCTTTCGGAGTGACGCTTCTTCATCAGGTGATTGTCACCTGATGAAGGAGCGTCGCTCCGAAAGCTAGTGTGCTTCCAATTAAACCTGTTGGACTATAACCTGGTGCTGTGTGATTTTTAACTTTGTACACCCCAGTCCAACACTGGCATCTCTGAATTATTACAGCATGGTGGCTGTGAGACTTGCAGTAAAATCAATGAATCAATGAATGGACATAGATATCTCAGCATCCCTGCATAAGCTGTTTAGAAAATACCCTGTTTGGAAACATCAGCAAGAGAAATGACACCAGTCTCAATTGCACATGTAAAGAGTGTGGTCTTGTACATATCAAGAGATTATTTTTATAACATGCTATCTTTAAATTGGAAAAGCCCTGCTCAAAGATAAAGCACAAATAGCCTCAGGTATAGTGCCTGTGCAGGGGCCAAAAACCCAAGATTCTCCAGACTCATATATAAATGTGAAGGTAATAATTTTGCCTTCAATCACAAGAAAAAGAGAAAACATTCACTCCAAGGTACATATTTTCTAGCACTCTCAAAAGGTTTCTTTCACTTTTTACCATCTTTTGCCAAAACTCAAAGGCAAAGTAAGAGATAGGCATTTGGCACTTGGCATTTGGCCAAGTGTGGCATTAGAGAGGAGGCCAAATAAAACTGAAGTGTAAAGGAATCTCCATTGATTAATCTCACACAGTTATCAGTGACCAAAGAATCAGAGTCAAAGCCGGCTATAACATAGATAAAGACCCTTTGGCCCATCAAGCCTGCACCGGTCAAAGTCAACTACCTAACTATTCTAATCCATTTTCCAGCACTTCGCCCATAACCATATCTTGACTTTGCAACTGCATATCTAAATACTTGTTGAAGTTTATGAGGGTTTCTGCCTCTAATACCCTTACAGGTTCCCACCACCTTCTGGGTGAAAAACCTTTTACTCACATCCTTTCAAAACCTCCTTCCCCCACCTTAAATTCATGTTTCATGGTCATTAATTCCACCACCAAGGGGAATTGTTCTTTTCTGGCTACCCTGTCTATGCCCTACATAATTTTATGCGGCTCATCTCCCACCCTCAGTCTTCTCTGCTCCAGGGAAAACAAATCCAATCTATCCAATTTCTCTTCATAAATAAAACTCTCCAGCAGATAATATCCTTCAGTGCAGTCACCTTCCTCTTGTAATGTGGATTCCAGAACTGCACACAATACCCTTGTTCTGGCCTAACTTTATATACAGTTCCAGTCTAATATCTCTACTCTTATACTCTACGTCTGGGCTAATAAAGGTAGTATCTCATGTGCCTTCTTAACCATGTTATCCACTTGTCCTCATATCTTAACAGACTGGTGGACATGCACACCAAGGTCCCTCTCATCCTGGGATCTTTCCAGAGTCTCGCCATCCATCAAGTAATCCCTTGCCTTGTTTGTTCTGCCCATCACTTCACATTTATCCAGATTGAACTTCATCTGACACTGATCAGCCGAGCTGATCAGCACATTTATGTTCTTCTGTAATCTTTGACATTACTCTTTACTATTTACCATCCCAATAATCCACAAATTTAATAACCAATCTTCCTACATTCAAGTCTCATTCATTTATATATAAACCACAAACGGGGCCCCAAAGGGCTCCAACACTGATCCCTGTTAAACCCCACTGGACAGAGGCTTTCAGTCACAAAAACACACTACTTGCTGCCACTCAGCCAATTTTGGATCTAATTAGTCAAATTTCTTTGAAACCTGTGGGCTCTTACCTTCACTATTAGTCTCATGGGACCTTATCAAAAGCCTTGCCAATTGGACTACATTGAATACATGCCTTTATTTACACACCTAGAAACCCCTTCCAAATTTGAATCAAGTTGGTCAGACATTACCTCTCTTTCACAAAAGTAGTGACAGTTTGTGATTAATCCCTGTCTCTTCAAATCCAAATGTCTCCCCATATTGCTTCCAATAGTTTCTCTACCGCTGAGGTTAGGCTGATTCCTGATTTATACCTTGAACCCTTCTTGATTAATGGTATTATGCTAGCTGCCCTCCAGTATTTTGACATCTCTTCTGTGGCCAGAAAGGAAACAAAATCTATTGCCAGTGCCTCTGTTAATTTCTTCCTTGCCCCCCTCAACAGCCTGGGATACATTTCATCTGACCCAGGATGTTTATTGACTTTTAAGCCTGCCAGACCATTCAGAGCTCTTCCATCGATTCTAATTTCTTCAAGTGCATTACAGTCCTTCTCCCTGATTTCTATATCCACAGCAACCATCTCACTAGTGAGCACTGAGACAAACGATTAATTTCAAACCCTACCTATGCCCTCTGGCTCTACACACAAATTACCACTGTAGTCTATTAGAGACCTTACTCTTTCTCTAGTTATTCTTTATATCTTCATGTACTTGCAAAATAATTTAGGAATTTCTTTTTGTTTTACCTGCCATTATTTTCTCATGCCCCTTTTTTTGCTCTCCCAATTTCCTTTCTAGGTTTCCTCTTGCACATTCTGTACTTCTGTGGGACTTTCTGCCGTTTTGAGCATTCAGTATGTGCTGTAAACCTCCTATTGTCTCTTCATCCAATCATACATATCCCTAGATATCCAAGATTTGCTGGATTTGTTTGTTCCACTCTTTATCTTTATTGGAACATGTTGAACTTCAATATCCCCATTTCCTTTTTGAATGTGTCCATCCCACTTCTCTAAAACAGATTTACCTAATATTACCTGTGCTCAGCCCACTTTGGCCAAATCATACCCAACCTTATTAAAATCGACCTTCCCCCAGTTTAGAGTTTTGAGTTTCGGCAATCCCTTATCCTTTTCCATATCCTTTTCCAATCATCTCAGCATCAGGAACTTGCTGCAGGAGTTCCGCAGATAATGTCCAATGAACCCAAGCTTCTTTAGCTTCTTCTTCAATGACCTTCTCTCCATTATATCACCAGAAGTCAAGATATTCCCTAATAATTATGCAATGTTTAGCACAATTAAGGATTTCACAAATACTGCAACATTCTGTTTCCATATGCACTAAGATCTGAATAATATTCAAATAATTGTCTGATAAATGGCAGTAACATTTATGAAATATAAACGTCAGGAAGTGATCATTTCCAATAAGACAGAACTTGACATTCAGTTTCACTACTATTACTGCATACCTTGTCATCAAAATCCAAAGGGTCTCCATAGAACAGATGTGGAGCTGATCCAGCCATATAAATATTGTGACTACAACAGCAGCTTAGAGTTTGGGAGTTCTTTGGTGGGGAAGTAACCTCCTGACTTCCAAAGTCTATCCGCTTTTACGAGCACAAGTCAGGAGGGCAATGGAATAGCTTCCACCTGCCTGGGTATGCGTGGCTCCAGTAACACTCAATGTCATCTGGGTCAAAACAGCAGATTTATTTGCCACCCCATCCACCAACTTAAATATTTACTAATTTCATCACTGAGACTCAATGGCAGCAATATGCATCATTTACAATTAATGGAACTGTGAAATCTTGGGCAATGTGTGATTAACATTTCTCTTGATCTCAAAGTAGTTTCCTTTCAGATAAGCCTCAATGACCAATCCAATGACACATTTTAAATACAAACAAAGTTCCATCTGAAAAGTTGGCACAGGAAATAAAAGGATCACAGCTTTCGTTTTCTCCACGGGCATTAAATTGATTCTGGGTTAGATGTGGGTCTTGAGAAATGTGTTGGCTGAACTAATTAACTGGTCAGGTTTTTAAAAAAAACAGAGGTTATTTTGTTGCTGATATACCTCTAAGTACTAGATATAATGAATTCAATCTAGCAATTGCTGTAGTGGTATCTGAATTCACAACCTTAGAGATAGCAATTTTAATATTATCTCCATTACATATATCCATTGGAGAAAGAATTAAATTAAACACACAATTGGGAAGGAACTTTCATTTTTTACGAACGGGAAAGACCAAGAAATTGAAATTAAACGCTGAGGTCTATAAATTAGGCTTAAAGAAAAGTTGTAAAGAAATATGGGACCAAAAAAGAGAAAATGCTGGAAAATCTCAGCAAGTCTGGCAACATCTGTAAGGAGAGAAAAGAGCTGACGTTTCGAGTCTAACTGACCCTTTGTCAAAGCTAAAAAAAGGGGGAGAAATAGGGAGGTATTTATACGAGGCTGAGAGAAGGTGAGTCATGGCTCCAGAAGCAAAGTTAGCAATAAAGAGGTGTTAATGACAGTGCATAGAGAGCTAGGGAGAACAATCAAGAAATGAGGTACAGAACAGTGAAAGAAATATATTTAAAAAGATAAATAAATAAAATAAAATTACAGAGCAGAATGAAAACAGAGGAGTTGAGATGGGATAATCATCTGAAGTTGTTGAATTCAATGTTGAGACTGGCAGGCTGCAACGTGCCTAGTCAGAAAACTCCTCTGGTTCATTCCCTCCCCACCTCCATCGGGATTCCTGTGATGCCCTGCGACACATGGACAGCTTTCAATTTGCTGGCCCTAATTCACCATGGATGTGCAATCTCTTTACACCTCCATCCCACACCAAGATGGCTTGAAATAGCTTCTCTTCTTTCTTGAAAAGAGGCCCAAACAATCTCCATCCACCACCACTCTCCTCCGCCTGGCTGAACTTGTTCTCTCTCTCAACTTCTCCTTCAACTCATCCCATCTTCACCAAATCAAAGGTGTAGCAATGGGTACCCATATGGGTCCTAGCTATGCCTGCCTTTTCATGGGGTATGTGGAACATTTCTTGTTCCAGGTCAACTGGGTCCCCTCCCACAACTGCTTTATCGGTGCAGCAATGACTATTTCAGTGCGGCTTCATGCTCTCGTCCTGACCTGGAAAAATTCATAAACTTTGCTTCCAGTTTCCATCCCTCCATCATCTTCACCTGGTCCATCTCCGACACTTGCCTTCCTTGGATATTTCTGTCTCCATTTCCGGCAATAGTCTATCCACTAATATCGATTACAAGCCCACTGACTCCCACAGCTATCTGGACTCTATCCCTTTCTCTCAGTTCCTTCGCCTCCGCCTCATTTGTTCCGATGAGGCCACTTTCCAAAGTGGTGCTCTTAATATGTGTTCCTTCTTCTCCAACCGTGGCTTCCCACCTACAGTTGTTGACAGAGCTCTCGACAGCATGTGGTCCATCTCCTGCGCCACGACCCTCACCCCCTCCCTCCCCTCCCAGAACAAGGATAAGGTCCCTCTTGTTCTCACCTTTCACCCCACCAGCCTTCACATGCAGAGAATAATCCTTCGCCATTTTCGCCAACTCCAACACGACGCCACCACTAAACACATATTCCTTCCTTCCCCCCGTCTGCATTCCGTAGAGACCGTTCCCTCCGGGACAACCTAGTCCACTCCTCCATTATACCTAACACCTCTCCCATCACACACGGCACCTTCCCATGCAATCGCAGAAGGTGCAACACCTGCCCCTTTGCCTCTTCCATGCTCACCATCCAAGGCCCCAGACACTCATTTCAGATTAAGCAGCGTTTCACTTGTACCTCTTTCAATTTAGTCTATTGCACTTGTTGCTCCCAATGTGGCCTCCTCTATATCGGAGAGACAAAACGCCGACTGGGTGATCGCTTTGCTGAGCACCTTCGGTCTGTACGCAATCAAGTCCCGGACCTCCCCGTGGCTTGCCACTTCAACACACAATCCTGCTCCCATGCCCACATGTCTGTCCTTGGCCTGCTGCAATGTTCCAGTGAAGCTCAGCGCAAACTGGAGGAACAGCATCTCATCTTCCGCCTAGGCACGTTACAGCCTGCCGGACTCAACACTGAATTCAACAACTTCAAGATGATTATCCCATCTCAACCCCTCTGTTTTCATTCTGCTCTGTAATTTTATTTTTTTTAATATATTTCTTTCACTGTTCTGTACCTCATTTCTTGATTGTCTCTCTTTCTCTCGCTCCCCACTCTCTCATCACCTTTTTCCTCTCCTCTTCCCCCTTTGCTACCCTTTCCCCTGTTTTCCATTTTGCCTCTGCTTCACCCATCCCCCCCCATCCCCCACATATTTTGTCACATGGCACTGGCTTCAGCTTTGGTCATTCACAGCTCCTAATCTCCCTATAATCTCTCTATGCACTGTCATTATCACCTCTGTATTGCTAACTTTGCTTCTGGAGCCATGACTCACCTTCTCTCAGCCTCGCATAAATACCTCCCTATTTCTCCTTTTTGTTTAGCTTTGACAAAGGGTCAATTAGACTTGAAACGTCAGCTCTTTTCTCTCCTTACAGATGTTGCCAGACTTGCTGAGATTTTCCAGCATTTTCTCTTTTTTGGTTTCAGATTCCAGCATCCGCAGTAATTTGCTTTTATAAAGAAATATGGGAGACTGCTTTAATCATTGATCCTGATAATGACTGAGATGGATAATTTGGGCAAGGTGTAGGACAGTTATGGACATGACTGTAAGCTATTTCAGGCACTGAAATTAATAAGACATCCATTTCAAACAGTCTTCATCTGAATAATCATTGATGGGTCAGAAATGTCTTCTGACTTTTCTTCAGAGACTGTTCTGTAACCTGCTTATGGTTGCTGTTTTAATATGCTTTTAACATTGTTGTGTTGCTGCTATGATTTGACAGGTATTTCTATACATCTCTAGAGAGTGAATGTCTACGCATACATTTTTGAGGCTGCTTTCTTTTTGCTAGGCTACTATTCTTGGGATCAATTCATCCCTTTCTGAGAGTAATGCTCTCTCACTGTCTTCAATATTGTGGTGCTCTCTACTGACATTTACCTATTCCTAGTTACTGAACACAGTTCTCTAATGTGGTGTCTGAGTCCTACTCTCTAGTCTCATCTGTTCTCAACTTTGTTACACTCTCATGTGCTATAACATCATCAGTCACATCATCAGCATTTGCATATTCCTTTATACCACAGTTGACAGTCTCATACAAAGTCCTCTCAGTGGGGAGATATTCTGTTGAATTGAGTAGGAATTGAGTGTCATGTACAAATGAGGCAACTTAGTTATGGAAATTTTGAGATTGCCCTATATCTGATGCATCTGGAAGGTCTCCAATGACTAAAAATGTAAAGCTGCAGTTCTGTTGACAGTTGAAGCCTTATTTCTGTCCCAGGGGTACCTTGTCAGTTTGGCTGCAGGCAATTTCTTTGAAAAATCAATGTTACCACATACAGCTGTCTGATTGTATGACTAGATATTGTTATGACCGGGGAAATGAAGGAGAACCAATTCCAAAGTTCACTTGAGTAAAAGAGATTGAAGTTTTATTACCTATTAAACCCAGCGAAACTAAGAAAACACATCATCAAACATATACACATACATGAAACATTATTCAAGAAATGAGGGGAAGGTGTCTATACAAACAAGAATGTAAGGGCAATTGCAATTTAACGATATCAAAGTCAAGTTAAATAAATGTCTCAAGACACTAAAGTCATGAAGAAATTTGAAGCAGAAAATGCTGGAGAAACTCAGCAGGTCTGGCAGCATCTGTAGAGACAGAGACATTTCAAGTCCATTGTGTTGTTGTCCCAATTTATTAACTTGTTAGCAGAATGCTCACTGTGAACAACAAGGAAACAAATATTATTTTTGCTTATTTTTCATGGCAGCGAGATGTCATGATCTTGTTGCAAATCGATTAACAATATTCAACTTATGTCTAAAAGCAAAGTACTGTGGATGCTGAAGATCTAAAGTAAAAACATAAAGTGCTGGAGAAACTCATCAGGGGTCTCCACAGATGCTGTCAGACTTCCATTGAATTTCTGTAGCACTTTCCGATTAGATTTCAGATCTCCGGTATTTGTGGTATATTGTGGAATTGAATGTGAGGATCCGCATGTACAATCCTGTGAAAGTAACTCTGAACCAGAACGTGATGCAAAACCTGCAGGTATCAGTTTCATTTCTCAAAAAAGGTTAACTTTTAGTAATCAGCAGTTAAGTTCAAAATTGTGTGCTAAAACCAGACTTTCAAACAGTTTTTAATTATTCATACTGCATCCATTTAGCACCTGCTTTCACACTGTAACCAAAGCAATTTGGCAAGGAAACTGAATAATCCTAAAAATGGCACTAATGCATGATCACCCAACAGCCATTGCTGGTTATATAAATTCAAAATTAGTGCTGCCAGTTCATTGAATTGAATATTGTAAGCAACTAGCACTAATTTCACTGTTGAGTTGCTGCACATCTTAGAAGGGAATGTAAAATCATTAGCTCAAGTACAAATTGGCCTGTACTACATGAAGCCAGACTTCAGCTTTAAAACATAGAAACATAGACGAGTACAGCACAGTCCAGGCCCTTTGTCCCTCAATGTTGTGCCAACCTTCTATCATACTCTAAGATGAAACTAACCCATATACCCTTTATTTTACTATCATCCATGTGCCTATCCAAGAGTTGCTTAAATGTCCCTAATGTATCTGATTCTACCATTGCTGGCAGTGCATTCCATGTATCCACCACTCTCTGTGTAAAGAACCTACCTCTGACATCTCCCCTAAACCTTCCTCCAATCACCATAAAATTATGCCCCCTCGTGATAGCCATTTCCACCCTGGGAAAATGTCTCTGGCTATTCACTCTATCTATGCCTCACATCATCTTGAACATCTCCATCAAGACACCTCTCATCCTTCTTTGGTCCAATGAGAAAAGCCTGACTCCCTCATCCTTTCTACATAAGACATGTATTCCAGTCCAGTGCACCCTCTCTAAAGCTTTCACATCCATCCTAAAAAGAGGTGACCAGAACTGAACACAATATTCCAAGTCTAGGTCTAACCAGAGCTTTATAGAGCTGCAGCATAATCTTGCAGCTCTTAAACTCAATCCCCCACCTAATGAAAGCCAACACACCATACATATGACTTCTTAACAACCCTATCAACTTGGGTAGCAACTTTGAAGGATCTATGGATGTGGACCCCAAGATCCCTCTGTTCCTCCACATTGCCAAGAATTCTGCCTTTTACCCTATAATCTGCATTCAAATTTGACCTTCCAAAATGAATAATTTCACACTTTTCCAGGTTGAACTCCAGCTGCCACTTCTCAGCCCAGTCCTGCATCCTGTCAATGTCCCGTTGCAACCTACGATAGTCTTCCACACTATCCACAATTCCACCAACCTTCATGTCATCGGCAAACTTACTAATCCACCCTTCTACTTCCTCATCCAAGTCATTTATAAAAATCATAAAGAGCAGAGGTCCCAGAACAAATCTCTGTGAACACCACTGGTCACCGAGCTCCAGGCTGAATATTTTCCATCTACTACCACCCTCTGTCTTCTATAGGCCAGCCTATCCTGTATCCAGAGAGCCAAATTTCCCTGTAACCCAGGCCTCCTTAATTTCTGAATGAACCTACCATGGGGAACCTTAACAAATGCCTTGCTAAAATCCATGTACACCACATCCACTGCTTTATCTTCAACAACATATTTTGTCACATCCTCAAAGATTCAATAAGGCTTGTGAGGCATGACCTGCCCCCCACAAAGCCATGCTGACTATCTATAATCAAACTATACTTTTCCAAATAATGATAAATCCTGTCTCTCACAATCCTCTCCAATAATTTGCCCACCACTGACGTAAGACTGACTGGTCTGTAATTCTCAGGGTTATCCCTATTCTCTTTCTTGAACAAGGGAATAACATTTGCCACCCGTCAATCATCTGGTACAACTCCAGTAGATAGTGAGGATGCAAAAATCATCGCCAAAGCTGCAGCAATCTTTTCCCTCACTTCCTATAGTAACCTTGGGTATATCATGTCTGGAAAAGCGCAGCAGGCCAGGCAGCATCCGAGGAGCAGGAGAATCGACATTTTGGGCATAAATCCTTCTTCAGGAATGAGGCTGGTGTGCCAAGTGGGCTGAGATAAAATGTAGGGGGCAGGGGAAATTTGGGGGAGGGGCACTGGGAATACGATTGGTTGAAGGAGGTGAGGGTGAGGGTGATAGGCCGGAGGGTGAGGAGAGGTCGGGAAGAAGATTGCAAGTCAAGAGGGCGGTGCTGAATCCGGGGGTTGGGACTGAGATAAGGACTATCCACAATTCCACCAACCTTCATGTCATCGGCAAACTTACTAATCCACCCTTCTACTTCCTCATCCAAGTCATTTATAAAAATCATAAAGAGCAGAGGTCCCAGAACAAATCTCTGTGAACACCACTGGTCACCGAGCTCCAGGCTGAATATTTTCCATCGACTACCACCCTCTGTCTTCTATAGGCCAGCCTATTCTGTCTCCCCAATGTAGAGGAGACCACATCGTGTGCAGCGGATGATGTGTGTGGAGGTGCAGGTGAATTTGTGACGGATATAGAAGGATCCATTGAGGCCTTGGATGGAGGTGAGGGGGGAGGTGTGGGCACAAGTTTTGTGGAACAGTCCATCTTCCGCAGCTACACTGGCACCACCCCCCACCTTTTCCTCCGCTACATCGATGATTGTGTTGGCACTACCCAGTGTTCCCATGAGGAGGTTGAACAGTCCATCCACTTTACAAACACCTTCCACCCCAACCTCAAATTTATCTGGACCGTCTCAGACTCCTCCCTCCCCTTCCTAGACTTCTCCATTTTCCATTTCTATCTCGGGCAACATTTACTACAAACCGACTGACTCCCACAGCTACCTAGATTACACCTCCTCCCACCCTGCCCCCTGTAAAAACACCATCCCATATTCTCAATTCCTTTGCCTCCACCGCATCTGCTCCCAGGAGGACCAATTCCAATACTGAACAGCCCAACTGGCCTCCTTCTTCAAAGACCGCATTTTCCCCTCCGACAGGGTCGACGATGCTCTCCACCGCATCTCCTCCACTTCCTGCACCTCTGCCCTTGAACCCCGCCCCTCCAATCGCCACCAGGACAACACCCCACTGGTCCTCACCTTCCACCCCAACCTCCGGATACATCGTATCATCCTCCGTCATTCCGCCATCTCCAAACAGACCCCACCACCAGGGATATATTTCCCTTCCCACCCCTATCAGCGTTCAGAGAGACCACTCCCTCCGTGACTCCCTCGTCAGGTCCACACCCCTCACCAACCCAACCTCCACTCCCGGCACCTGCCCCTGCAACCGCAAGAAGTGCAAAACTTGGACCCACACCTCCCCCCTCACCTCCCTCCAAGGCCCCAATGGATGCTTCCATTCAATCGTAAATTCACCTGCACCTCCACAAACATCATTCACTGTATCCGTTGCACCCGATGTGATCTCCTCTACATTGGGGAGACAGGCCGCCTACTTGCGGAACGTTTCAGTGAACACCTCTGGGACACTCACACCAACCAACCCAACCGCCCCGTGGCTGAACACTTTAACTCCCCCTCCCACTCCGCCAAGGACATGCAGGTCCTTGGCCTCCTCCATCGCCAGACCCTGACCACACGATGCCTGGAGGAAGAGTGTCTCATCTTCCGCCTAGGAACCCTCCAACCACACGGGATGAATGTAGATTTCTCCAGCTTCCTCACCACACGATGCTGGAGGAAGAGTGTCTCATCTTCCGCCTAGGAACCCTCCAACCACACGGGATGAATGTAGATTTCTCCAGCTTCCTCATTTCCCCTCCCCCACACCTTATCTCAGTTCCAATCCCCGGATTCAGCACCACCCTCTTGGCTTGCAACCTTCTTCCCGACCTCTCCACCCCACCTGCTCTTCTTAGCCCTCTCTTTAGATCTTCTCTGGTTAACTTATAACTCCCAAGCGCCCTATCTGGGCCTTCTTCTTTCTCTTGACAACTTCTTTAGTAAACCATGGCTCCCTCTCTCAACAACTACCTCCCTGCCTGATAGGTATATACTTATCAAGGACCCGCAGTAGCTATTCCTTGAATAAGCTCCACATTTCAAGTGTGTCCATCCTCTGCAGTTTCCTTTCCCATCCCATGCATCCTAAATCTTGCTTAATCAGATCATAATTGTCTTTCCCCCCAGTTATACCTCTTTCCCTGTGGTATATACCTATCTCTACCCATTGCTATTGTAACTATAACCGAATTGTGGTCACTATTGCCAAAGTGCTAACCTACCTCCAAATCTAACACCTGGCCAGGTTCATTACCCAGTACCAAATCCCAGTCAGAAAACTCTCCTGCACAAATTGAACAAAAAACTGACCCATCTAAACTACTTCCCAGTTAATATTAGGAAAGTTAAAGTCCCTTATAACAACTACCCCATTATTCTCGCTCCTATCAAGTATCATCTTTGCTATCTTTTCCTCTACATACCTGGAACTAAACGGAGGCCTGTCGAAAACTCCCAACAGGGTGATCTCTCCTTTGCTGTTTCTAACCTCAGCCCAAACTACCTCAGTGGATGAGTCCTCAAACGTTATCTCAGCTGCTGTAATAACATTGATTAACAATGCCCCCCCGCCGCCAGTTACCAACCCATGCTGCAAGTTTACCCACTTTATTCCGGATGCTCCTGGCACTGAAGTGCACACATTTCAAACCAAAATCCTGATTGCTGTGCCCTCTTGAGACTCTGTAAATCTATTTTCGACCTCACTACCCTCAACGTCCTGTACACTGGAACTATAATTCAGGTTCCCAACCCCCTGCTTCATTAGCTTAAACCCCCCTGAAGAGCATTTGCAAATTCCCTCCCCAGGATATTGGTACCCCTCTTGTTCAGCTAAAGACCATCCTGTTCGTAGAGGTCCACCTTCCCCAGAAAGAGCTCCAACTATCCAAGAATCCAAAACCCTCCCTCCTACACCATCCCTGCAGCTCCGGTCTCTCCCTGTTCCTTGCTTCACGAGCACGTGGCACAAGTAAAAACCCAGAGATAACAATTCTGTTTGTTCTAGCTCTAAGCTTCTATCCTGGCTCCCTGAATTTCTTTCTACCTATGTCCTTGGTGCCTATGTGGACCATGACTTGGGGCTGCTTCCCCTTCCCTCTCAAGGATGCCAAAAACACGATGAGAGACATCACGAACTCCGGCACTTAGGAGGCAACACACCAATCATGAGTCTCTCTCATTCCCACAAAACCTCCTATCTGTCCCCCTAACTATGGAGGCCCCAATAACTAAAGCTCTGCTCCTCTTCCCCTCTGAGCAACAGGAACAGACTCTGCTTCAAACACCTGTGCCTCATTGCTTACCCTGATAAGTCATCCCCCCAACAGTATCCAAAATGATATACTTGTTGTTAAAGGGAAGCACTACAGGAGATCTCTGCACTACCTGCCAGTTCCCTTACCCACCCCTGACTTCCCCTCTGAGCAACAGGAACAGACTCTGCTTCAAACACCTGTGCCTCATTGCTTACCCTGATAAGTCATCCCCCCAACAGTATCCAAAATGATATACTTGTTGTTAAAGGGAAGCACTACAGGAGATCTCTGCACTACCTGCCAGTTCCCTTTCCCACCCCTGACGGTAACCCATCTACCTTCTTCACGTGGCTGTGGAGTAACTATATCCCTGTAACTCCTCTCAATAACCCTTTCTGCCTCCCGAATGATCCAAAGTTCATCCAGCTCTAGTTCCAGTTCCCTAACATAGTTTTTGAGGAGCTGGAGTTGGGTGCACTGACATCTATTTCAAACCCACTGACTCCCATAGCTACCTCCATACCTCTTTCCAACCTCCCTCCTGCAAAAATGCAATCGCTTATTCCCAATTCCTCCACCTTTGCCATATCTGGTCCCAGGACGAGCAATTCCACACCAGGACATCCCAACTGTCTTTTTACTTCAAGGACCGTAATTTCCCTTCCCCTGTGATCAACAGTTGAACCAGGGATAGCGTCCCACGGTCAAATCTGGGTTACAGTCCCCAGGTTAAAAGGAGTTTAAAGTCCTCTCAGGGGGGAAAGGAATTTAAAGTTCTCCAGTGGTGAGATTTGAGCCTCCAGAGTAAAATAAAGTTAGAATTTGGTACTTTTTAAAATTGTTGCCTTTGTCGCCCACATCTCCCCTTATAAGTACTTTTAGACAACGTGGCATCACTAGGAATAGGGGGAGAAAGTGGAGCCGGTCTGCTCAGGTCCTGACAGTAAAGTGCATTGACTACCGGAGAAGCTTTGTCCGTATTTTTGTGTTGTGGGTGTCTGTTTCTGGGCTGTGGACTTGACTTGGTGAGTCTTTCTTCTGGGGGGAGTGGCATGGACTGTGGACCATGTGGTCCACTCTGAGGGTTTTCTCTTTTTATAGGTATAATTTCAAGAAGATGAAAAAAAACAGAAACACTGAAATTAAAGTTGTACTAATAGTTGGGTCGACTGGGGCAAGTTTCAATGTAACTTGTGCCATGCTCAGTGAGCTTGATATTTAAATACTTTGGTTTGTTAAAATCCTGGTTCAGAAAATCCTTTTAAGTAACTGTTTGGCCTTATTTGAATTAGGATCTCAATTCAATGTTTTGTGGGTTTTGTAATAGGACAGATTTTGTTCTTACATTAAAATTGTATAGCATTATGTCCTTGTTAAAATTATCAAACTTGTAACCTTAAAACAAATTGATCGTGGACCTCGAGCCCCTGATTTGTTTGAAATTCTGCAAAGCCGGTTTAAAAAAACAAATAGGTCAGTGGTCATGCTTTACCTAGATGAGAATGCTGTATTAAAGTATCTTTGCTGCTGTGTTTTTAAACGCAGTGTTCACAAAAAGGGTGCATTTTAATTTTGATGCTTTGTCAAGATTTTAGAGAATATTAGAACTTCAGGCTGAGCTGTTTCAGTTCTGTTAATTATTGTTATGACTTTGTTGGCCCCCTTCATATTGCAAATCCAAAGAATTTTGATTTCTGCCAAAGTTGCCACTATAATTCAGACTGTTTTATTTGGGAAGTTTCATCTTGAGAACATAATTTAATATAGTCTACATTTGTTTCTCAAGAATATTGGAGATTTAAATCTGAACTGAAATGGCCTCTTAAATGGCTAGAGCACAGGAAAAATTTTGTTGTTTTCTTGCTGTTCTAGATTTTGGAAATACTTTTCCTAACAGCTTTCACATTAGCCAAGTATTTTTAAAGGCAAATAATTTTTGAATAACTTGAATGGGGTATCCGAGAGTTTGATTTAGGACCATTGATTGTTGTATTAGAAAAAATGATAATGTCATAAATAGTGAACAGAGTGACAGACTTCAAGAGTTCAAAGAATGTTGAAATAGGCAGACAGTTTAGTGTAGCTCAGTATGTGACTGTCTTCATACTGATAACCACGTTGGCAAGTAACAAATGAGAAGGAAAACGCAGATACTTTCGGCAGCTAGCATCGTCTTGAGTTTCTCCATTCAAAAGGTAAAGCACACCTTTGGACCACTGCTAACATCTCCACAACCTGATTCAACGGATTCAATTAGCCACGAGTCACGACATGAAAAGTGAAGAATCTAACAGTGAAGAAGAGGTCTGTATGCATTTTGTCAGTGGCCTTCCTATTGACATTAAACCACATGAGCCTTACCTTGTCTTTTGATCATTTAAGGGATGTGATGGTTCACTGATTATATTAACATCACAATAGCCAGTTGGCTTTGTTACATTTAAAAGCAGAGCAGGAGCAGAAGCAACAAACAATGCTGCGTTCACCTAAACTGCTGCTGCAGCTGCGGCACTGCACACTCAGATGTGCTGGTATCCTCCATCTGAAGCATCTCCAGAAGGATAGAAGTCTCATCAGTTTTGTAAAGTATTTAACTGCCTTTATCCAAGGATTCAGATTTCTCCATGGAGTAGTGTGCAAGGACAGACTGAATTTTGTTTTCAGGTTGGACGTTACTAAAGATTTTAGAGAACTGGCTCGTTTCCAATTGACTTGGAGGACGTGGAGTGGTCACTAAGGACTGTGAATATAAGAACTTTACTGATGAACTTTTTTTTCCCCAAGTGGGAAGTTTCTGCAAATTCTATTTCCTGCACGGACTAATAATGTTTGTTGTCATAATCATTGCCAGTTGTGTATCAATAACTTGCTTAAGTATTGGCAGTAAGATTCTTATGAAAGGTAGTGTCATCTAGGTGGTTATCATGGAACAATAAAAAGGTAGGAATGTAATGTTAAGATTAAATGGACATCTCTCTCTCTCTGGACATTAATGTAACATTAAAGTAAACTGCAAATGCTTTCTGGCCAGAGGTATGTCACACCTGCACTGTCTCGGGGAATCACCAAGTCAGGAAATCATCTACACGATTCCCCAAGATTAGGACATTATCTCTAATAATGATCTCAGCTCAACACCATCTTTACCAGGATGACTAGGGATGGACAATAAATGCTAGTCAGAGTCAAGAGTGTGGTGCTGGGAAAGCACAGCAAGTCAGGCAGCATTCAAGGAGCAGGATAGTTGACGTTTCTTGCAAAAGCCTTTCATCAGGGGAGGGGGTGAAGTAGCCACTAACAACTATGAATTTAAGAACTTTACGGGTCAACTTTTTTTTTCCAACCTGGGAGGCTTCTGCAAATTCTATTTACTGCACAGACTAGTATTTTTTTGTTATTATAATCATTGCATGTTGTGTATCAATAACTTGCTTAAGTACTGGCAGTGAGATTCTTATGAAGAAGGTAGTAGTGTCATCTAGGTGGTTACCATGAAATGATAAGCAGGGAATGAGAATGTGTATAATGTATGAGCAGGTAGGGAAACAGTTTTTAGGGCTATGTGACAAAGGCTCATCTAGCATGACTTTGACCAGATAAGAACTTGCAGTAAACAATGAGGTGCTGGAGGCAAAGATAGTGGTTTAACGAGGTAAAGAACATCTATTGGGTCATGCCAAAGGTCTTAATCTTTACTGTTGATGCTTGCTGTTTGTAACGGTCACCTAATCAATACAGATGGTGCCTTATTTGGATGCTGCTCCCCGTAAGTGACTATATAATTCCTTATGAGGAAACAACAATGCTACAAAGAGACAAAGAAATTAAATGATTAAGCAATAAGATTACACATCATCATATAATGTGAAGTGTAAGGTTATTCAATTTGGTTACATTAGGGAAATAATATTTTTGATAAAAAAGGATGACATTTGCAATGCTGATATTTGATGAGACTTGTGGGTGTTCGTGTATCCTGGTGGCTAACTTTCTTCCTGTTTGTCCTATGTAGTGTAGACCGTCATCTACAAAATTCCATGCAAGGACTGCCACAAACACTACGTAGGACAAACAGGAAGAAAGTTAGCCACCAGGATACATAAACACCAGCTAGCCACAAAAAGACACGACCCTCTCTCCCTCGTAGCCCTATATACGCTTGAAAAAAAACCACCATTTCGACTGGGACAACACATCTATCCTGGGACAGGCTAAGCAAAGACATGCCAGAGAATTCCTAGAGGCCTGGCACTCCAACCACAACGCCATAAACAAACACATAAACAAACCCCAGGAACCTCATCCAGGAGAAAGATATAAATAGAAAGCAGGAGACACCAGCTTCGTTTCACTTGGAGGTCACCACTGATGATGTTACCTAGCCAGGTAACGAAATGTCTGGATATCAAACCTACACCCTAAACCTCAACCTGAGCTACAAACCTTGCAAAAAACACCTTAGCTTCTATTGCAAGGGCACTGGTGTACAAGAATAACAAAGTTTTGTTACAGTTCTACAATATTTTCGTGAGCCTACATCTTTATACAGTTTTGAAGGCCATTCCTAAGAAATAATTTGCTTACATTGGAGGTAGTACAACAAAGGCTAATATTATTGGTTCTTGAAATGAAAGAAATTTGTGGGATAAAAGACTGGGGTGATACGTTCTACAGTTTTGAATAACAAGTGACTCCATAGAAACACACTGGGGTATCTGCATCACAGGGGCACCATGAAATTCGGGTTTGTGGGAATACGATAAGGTGGTTGCATTTGAGTAGAATGCTCTTAAGCATCAGTAGTAAATGGTCTCTTTCTGCATTATAGAGATTCTGTAGGACACAGTTTCTATAGGACCTCAAAATTAGGGGTAAATCAATTAGAACGAAGACCAGGAGAATTTTCTTTGCTGGGGATTGTAAATCTTTGAAAGAGATTCCTCCAGAGGACTACGAATGCTCCAGTCAGTATATTCAAGATTGAGATCAACAGATTTTTGATCTCAAAATAAAGTGCAATAGGAAACAGGCTGGAAAAAGGAGTTGAGATCTTTCAGCATTTATCAAATGGAATAACAGAGCAGGAAAGGGCCTGAATGATCCACTTCCCATTCTGGACTCTTTTGCTCCTCATAGATGCTACCTGACCCAAGATTTCAAAAATCTGCATAGCTTTTGATAACTACATCAATCTTTAATATGGGTCCTTCAATTACAGAGTCAGATGTACAGCACGGAAACAGACCCTTCAATCCAACCAGATATCCCAATCTATGCTCATTTGCCAACACCAAACCATTCCTAATCATATACCCATCCAGATGCCTTTTAAATGTTGCAATTGTACTAGCCTCCACCACTTCCTCTGGCAGTTCATTCCATACATATACCACCCTCTGCTTGGGAAGTTGCCCCCTAGGTTTCTCTTATAAATCTTTCCACACTCGCCCTAAATCAATGCCCTCCAGTTCTGGATTCCTACATCCCAGGGAAAAGACTTTTGTCTATTTATCCTATCCATGCTCATGATTTTATAAACATCTATAAAGTCACTCCTCTGACCCTCCAGAGAAAACAACCTCAGCCTAGTCAACCTCTCCCTATAGCTCAAATCCTCCAACCCTGGCAACATCCTTGTAAATCTTTTCTAAATCCTTTCTAGTTTCATAACATCCTTTCGACGGAAGGAGACCCCAGAATTGCACGCAATATTCCATAAGTGGCCTAACCAATGTCCTGCATAACCGCAACACAATCTCCTGACTTCTGTACTCAATACTCTGATCAATAAAGCATACCAAATGCCTTCTTCACTATCATAACTACCTGTGACTCTACTTTCAAGGAGCTATGAATCTGCACTCCAAAGTCTTTGTTCAGCAACACTCCCTAGGGCCTTATGCACCATTAAGTGTATAAGTCTGCTAAGATTTGCTTTCCCAAAATGGAGCACCTTACATTTATCTAAATTAAAATCCATCTGCCACTCTTCAGCTCATTGGCCCATCTGATCAAGATCCCGTTGTAATCGGAGATAACATTTTTCGCTGTCCACTATACCTCCAATTTCGGTGTCATCTGCAAACTTATTAACTATACCAGTTATGCTCGCATCCAAATCATTTATATAAATGACGAAAAGTAGTGGAGCCCACACCAACCCTAGTGTCCCTCCACTAGTCACAGGCCTTCAGTCTGGAAAACAACCCTCTACCACCACCCTGTTCTACCTTCAAGCTAGCTTGTATCCAAATGGCTAGTTCTCCCTGTATTCCATAAGATCTAACCTTGCTAACCAGATTTCCACAGAGAACCTTGACAAATGCCTTACTGAAGTCCATACAGATCACGCCTACCGCTCTTCCCTCAACCCTCTGTCACTTCTTCAAGAAACTCAATCAAGTTTGAGAGACAGGAGTTCCCACACACAAAGCCATGTTAACTATCCCTAATCAGTCCTTGCCTTTCCAAATACACGTACATCCTGTCCCTCAGGATTCCCTCCAACAACTTGCCAACCACTGACGTCAGGCTCACCAATCTATACTTCCCTAGCTTGTCCTTACCACCTTTCTTAAATAGTGGCACCACGTTAGCTAACCTCCAGTCTTCCAGCACCTCACCTGTGACTATTGATACAAATATCTCAGCAAGGGGCCCAGCAATCACTTCCCTAACTTCCCAGGCCCTGGGTAATTATCCACTTTTATGCATTTCAAAACATCCACCACTTTACTCTTCTGTAACATGGATATTATTCAAAATGTCACCATCTATTTCCCTATATTCTACAGCTTCCCTGTCCTCCTCCACAGTAACCACTGATACAAAATATTCATTTTGGATTTCCCCATCTCTGTGGCGCTACACGAAGGCCGCCTTGCTGATTTTGAGAGGCCCTATTCTTTCCTTAATTACCCTTTGGATCCTCCTTAACCCTATTTGCCAAAGCTATCTAATGCCCTATTTTTGCCCTCGTGATTTATCTCCTACTGCCTTTATACTCTATGCATTCACGATCTCTCCTGTCTATACATGGCATATGCTTGTTTCTTTTTCTTAATCAAACCTTGAATTTCTAGAGTCATCCAGCATTCCCTCCACCTAGCAGCCTTTCTTTTCATCCTAACAGTAATATACTGTCTCCGGATTCTCGTTATATCATTTCTGAAGGCTCATTTTCCAACCTTTACCTGTGAACATCTGCCCCCATCAACATAATTAATTTGCAAGAAGGAAACTTTGTCACTAAAGTTTAAAAGTTACAGTAAACAATGATAATCAGGAACTATATAATAATTTAATAAATATTAAATGGGAAAAGTAAAACCATTGTACCAATAGAAAATGTTAATCAACTATATTGTTATAGCTAACCTTTAAGTCAATGGGAAATCTATCCAAATAAAAGGAAAAAGAAAACAGCCTTACTACACCATAACTGGTACTAGGAGAGATATTAAATACTTTGCATCAGTTGTTACGGTGGAGAAGGAAATGGAGGCTACAGAGCTCAGGAAAATAAATATTGATGTTTTTAAAACAGTTCACCTAAGAGGAAATGTTTGACAGGTCTTAGAAAACAAAGGTAGACAAATTTCCAGGACCTATCAAGCATATCTCAGGACATATGGGAAGTTAGAAGGGAATTGCAGGACCTGTAGCAGAAGCATTTGTATCAGCTATGACCACAGGTGAAGTGTCAGAGGACTGGAGGATGGTTAATAGTGTGCCTTTTTAAAGGAAGTCTTTAGCTCGAGAACTAAACCCCTGAGTCTGACATCGGTGGTGGGTAAGTTGTTGCAGATGCTACTGAAGGATAGGATTTACATGCATTTGGACAGGCAAGGAATGATTAGGTATAGTCAGTTTGGTTTTGTGTGAGGGAAATTGTCTCACAAACTTGATTAGAGTTTTTTGAGAAAGTAACCAAAAAGATTGATGAGGGCAGAGAGATAGATGTTGTTTACTTGGACTTTAATAGAGCCTTTGATAAGGTTCTGCAAGGTAGATTAATTAGTAAAGTTAGACCACATGCAATCATGGTGACCTTGGATACAAAACTGGCTTCACAGTAGGAGACAGGAGGGTATGGTGGACAATTGTTTTTCAGACTGGAAGCCTGTGACCAGCAGTATTCCACAGGGATCAGTACTGGGTCCACTTTTGTCTGTCATTTATATATACAATCTGGATGAGAATATAGGAGACATGGTAGTAAGTTTGAGGATGACACTAAAATTGATGGTATAGTCGATAATTAAGGTTATCTAAGATTATAAAGTGATTTTGATCAATTGGGTCAATAGACTGAGGAGTGGCAGATGGAGTTTAATTTAGTTAAACAATTTATTGCATTTTGGTAAAAAAAAGGGCAGGTCTTAACAATTAATGGTTGGGCCTTGAGTAGTGCTCTAGAACAGAGACACAAAAGGGTTCAGGCACATAATTGTTTGAAATTTGCATCACAGGTCGACAGGATTGTTAAGGCGGCATTTAGCACGCTTGCCTTCAATTCTCAGACCTTTGAGTACAGGAGTTTGGACATCATGTTGAGCTTGTACAGGATATTGATGATGCCTCTTCTGGAGGCATGTGGGGGGAGTTCTGGTCACCCTATTATAGGAAAGATATTATTAAACTAGAGATGGTTCACAAAAGTTTTACCAGAATGCTGCCAGGAACGGGGGTGCTCCGAGTTATAAAAATAGGCTGGGATCTTTTTTCACCACTGCAGCACTGGTGGGCGGCACGGTGGCACAGTGGTTAGCACTGCTGCCTCACAGCGCCAGAGACCCGGGTTCAATTCCCGCCTCAAACGACGGACTGTCTGGAGTTTGCACATTCTCCCAGTGTCTGCGTGGGTTTCCTCCGGGTGCTCCGGTTTCCTCCCACAGTCCAAAAATGTGCAGGTCAGGTAAATTGGCCATGCTAAATTGCCCGTAGTGTTAGGTGCAGGGGTAAATGTAGGGGAATGGGTCTGGGTGGGTTGCGCTTCGGCGGGTCGGTGTGGACTTGTTGGGCCGAAGGGCCTGTTTCCACACTGTAAAGTAATCTAATCTAATCAGCATAGAAGGTTGTGAGGTGACCTTATGGAAGTTTATAAAATTAAGAGACATGGATAATGCAAATAGGAAAAAGGTCTTTTTCCTAAGATGGGGAAGTTTAAAACTAGGGGGCATCTTTTTTTAAGGTGAGAGGAGAAAGATTCAAAAAGGACATATGGAGCAACTTTTTTTAAAAAGCACAAAGTGGTTACTGTGTGGAATGAACTGCCAGAGGAAACCGTGGTTGTAGGTAGAGTTACCTTTAAAAGACATTTGGCTAACTATATGAATAGGAACGGTTTGGAGGAATATGGGTCAAGCGCAGACAAGTGAGATTAGTTTAGTTTCAGAACATATTTGCAGTTTGGACCAAAGGGTCTATTTCATTGCTGCATGACTATCACATTGTCATCAAGTGATGTTTTTATTGTAATATGTGCAGTCAAAAATTGTCATTTTGATTCAGCATCATTACTACTATACAAAGCTATTACTATTGCCATCAAAAGGGACACCATCACATGTTTGCAAACAAAAAAAAGTTTCAGTATTTCATTGAGGAATGACAATCTTGATGCCTTTTGCTTAAGGGAAGCATTGGGCAAGTTTTGCATCATTCTGTCAGCACATACTACAGCCAAGTTAATTAATTTTAACAATGTACTTTTGCATGCAATACAAACCTTCAAAGATGACGTCTCTTTCACACCCCAATTGACTCAGCATTAAATAAAACTAATGAACTTAATTGTTATAAATAGCAAAGTGATTTACCAAAGCAATCAACTTTAACTTCTACATTAACACTTCCATCCAAGATAACAGTAACCTGTCTGCTGACTGTTTAATACAACATATGCATTCAATTACTGCCACATTGCATAAAATAGATTGCAGTTTTTTGTCTCAATGTAAATTGGGAAAACGTTTTAATGAAAGCAACTTTCTCATGGGACACAACTATTGTTGAACCTTGGTTTAACTATTAACTTTCCATTTCCTATACTTAATGTAGACTGATAAAACGAAAACTAAAGATGCATCCTTAAAATAGTCATGATAGTAACTTTCTTAAACACAAGATCAGTATAAATGCTTTTAAGAAATGCCTATGTAACTCTTCAGTTGTAAGCTTCAGTGAATTAATATTAAATTCAAAGTCAGTTCAAGTTGCTGCAACAGCTTTATTTATTTTACCACATTTCAATACAGATCAGAGAAATGTGAACATCGTGAAATAATACAAAAGCATACTGAAAGTAGTCAAAGCATGCTGTGTGAAAATATTAAATTGAGAGTGGTACCTCATGAAAGCACTATGACGAGCACCTATATAGTTGCATGACTTATCAGTCATGTTTCAGCTTATAATTATTCCTAAATAGCCATCACTTAAACAGTTGCATTTAGAGCAAAGCAAAGTCCAGGGAAATGTTGAAAAGTCCTGGACTAAATGACAGCCATATTGATGCACATTTTTAAAATTACTGTTCAGTCACCTAAACTAGTTACAGAACCCTGCACCAGTCCATTCGTTATTATAAAGCCATTAAGAGTGTTTACTAGTCCAAAGAGAGCTTGGAAAAACCCACAACTAAATGAATTTATTTGAGCTACAGGATCAAGCAAGTATTCGCGTGGAGGACCAAGCTTCAACTGATTGAGTTGTCGAACATTACAATCCAATCCTCCCAACCTCCAAAAAATACATGATATGTTGGGACTATCAGAAGCTCAGTGAGAAGCTTTAACAAACAGTAAACATCTTTTAAAAACAAAAAGCGAAAGAAACCTATGTCAAACCACTATTAAAATTATCCCCATGGTATTAGTGACATGTAATGCTTTTGCATCTCCTCTCCAACCTTCCTGTTGACATGTACTCTTATTGGAGTGGTGATCCAAACTTATAGCTCTTTGGCAATCATTCACGATGTCATTCTTCATATGCAAGTCTAATCGATTATTATATATTTTGTCCTTGATCAAACAATTCGAACCATGGACAACTACCTGTAGGCTTAACCCAACCCTCAAAAGACATTAACAGGTTTATTTTCCAGTAGTGGATAGCAAATGATAATCACAAGTGGAAATCCTGACTCACTTTCACCCCTCTTATTGCAGGATACAGTCAAATTCTTGCAGTTCAACAGCTGTTGTCAACAAGATCAGCTCTGCTAACATGGAACAAATCATACACCAAATATCTACTGGCCTGTACAATTTATTGCTACACCCCGGTGCTGCATTTACCCAAAAGGCCACTGGGAAAGCTAAAAATGCCAATTTGAAATAGCCAGAAGATTAAACGATTGAACCATACGTCAAAAAAGTCTCTTCGTAGAGCTGCATGAATTTAAACAAAAGTTGTTCTTGAAAATATTTGTATCTACTAGCTCAGGATAATACAAGACTAGCGACATGATATAGCAATTGCCAAACATCAAATCAAGAAACAAAAATGTAATTTTAACACTAAAAACAAATTCCATACCACTTTTCTAAATAATGTACCCTTAAGAGTTTTTTTTTAAAATATGAAAGCTGGGATGTACTGCATATACATAAAACAGTCACATTATGAACATTACAATACAAACAAGCTTAATATCTTATTTTAGAAAACACAAGTAAATGTTAAAGATGGACATGTTCATGACAAAAAGCAGGGTACATCTTTTATGGTCATTCTATAACCTTTTCAGTGCATCATCAATGTCAGGAATCATTTCCTTCAGCTGATTCCATTGGTCTGGTAATAAGGAGATTCCTAAATTTGGGTAGCAATGGTGGGGTGGGGGAAAAAAAAACAAAAATCAGTGCATAAATGACAAAGCTAACAATGGCTATTACAGCATTTCATAGAATTTTGAGACCTTTTCGCCAATCAAAACTCTTGCTCATGAAGATATTGAACTTCTCTCTATTGTTCTAAAGAGACCACTCACCACACATTAACTTGTTTTAAGCATCAATCTGGCTTGACATTTTTCTCCACTTGAACCACTTCATCCAATAACAGCAGGTCATTACCTTAAATTTGCATCCTCATTCCTATTTTGCCAACAGATATTTAATAACCCCGACATAAATACCTTTCTTCCCAGGCTTCATTTCACCATCTTGGTTCATCCAATATTCTCTGACATCAATTAGAACTTTGCCTTTGAATTCACGCACACTGACATATCTCATCTTGCCAATCTGTCAATAAATATTGTGATGAAAGTCCATGTTGTTAGTAAGCTGGAAAACTATATCGTCAATGCATTGAGTGAATGGACATAGAATTCAGATTCAATATCTCCACAGAAATTAAAAGAGACACATTTTGGTTGTAGAGGTCATACTCCTGCTAATGTGTACCACTTGTTACATCTGGAATGTCTGGCATTTTAACATTGTAATAAATGCCAGGTAAGATTTTTAAATAAAAGAGGCTATGGGCTTTCGTTTTTTAGCCACCATCTGATACTGCTGAGGCTATGAAATTTTCTTCTGAATCAGTTATCATTGAAGGAAAACCACTGTTATCAGAATGTCTATCATTAGAGAAATTGTTCTTTATTTGGGATATCGGCTCTTTGTGTATACTACAACATTCATCCACAGCTGTTTATAAGGACCATGTCATGATAATGTCACTTGACTAGTAATTTAGTGGCCCATACTAAAGTTCTCCGGATCTAGGTTCAAATCCCAGCAATGGAGCCAGTGGAACTTGAAATCAATTAATAAATCTGAAACAAAGTTAGTCACAGTGATGATGTCATGAAACTATAATCTAGTGTTGTAAAAATCCAACTGGTTTATGAGTGTCTTTTCAGGAAGGAAACCTGTCCTTACTGTAAGACAGGATCTGAAGGAGCATAAGTTGGGAGCATAGGCTGTCGGGGAAGGATGTCGTGGAAATGTGGAACTTTTTATAGGAACAGATACGACGTGTCCTTGATATGTATGTACCGGTCAGGCAGGAAAGAAATGGTCGTGTGAGGGAACCTTGGTTGACGAGGGAGGTTGAATGTCTTGCAAAGAGGAAGAAGGAGGCTTACATAAGGTTGAGGAAACAGGGTTCAGACAGAGCAGTGGAGGAATACAGGATAGCCAGAAGGGACCTGAACAAAGGGATTAGGAGAGCCAAGAGAGGGCATGAAAAATCTCTGGCGGATAAGATCAAGGATAACCCAAAGGCATTTTATGCGTATGGGAGAAACATGAGAATGACGAGAACGAGGATAGGTCCAATCAAGGACAGTAGTGGGAGACTGTGTATTGAGCCGGAAGAGATAGGAGAGGTCTTGAATGAATACTTTTCTTCAGTATTTACAAACGATAGGGACCGTATTGTTGAAGACGAGAGTGTGAAAC
>NC_057710.1:46972694-46981293 GCF_004010195.1 Chiloscyllium plagiosum | reverse complement strand
ATGGTCAGAGGAATAGATAGAGTAGACAGTCAGAAACTTTTTCCCCGGGTACAACAGAGTGTTACAAGGGAACATAAATTTAAGGTGAAGGGTGGAAGGTATAGGGGAGATGTCAGGGGTGGGTTCTTTACCCAGAGAGTGGTGGGGGCATGGAATGCGCTGCCTGTGGGAGTGGTAGAGTCAGAATCTTTGGTGACCTTTAAGCGGCAATTGGATAGGTACATGGATGGGTGCTTAAGCTAGGACAAATGGTCGGCACAACATCGTGGGCCGAAGGGCCTGTTCTGTGCTGTATTGTTCTATGTTCTATGTACCTAAATGAAACTCCAGACCCACAAGAAATGTGGTTTACTCCAGAACACCCTCTGAAATGACTTAGCAAGCCACTTATTCAAGGGATTTAAAGATAGGCATATAGTGGGAGCATTTCCAATGATTATCCAAATAAAGCAATTTCAAAATGTGCCACTGATAAACCAAAGCACAGTTCAATCCGCTAGGCAACTGATCAGGGACATTTTCTACCTTACAGATGCATTTGGCCAGCTCAGCAAACTCAATTCCAAATGCAAAGTGTTATATTTACAGCAGTGATTTCTTTTTGGTTACTAGTAGACAGATTTTAAAAATCCATAAATGTGGGTTAAAAAAAATTTATAAACCTGACATTAAAAGCAGCTTGTTATTTCTTTCCTTTTAAGGAAAAAAGGATGATTTGCTTTGCTCAATATCCCAGTCCAGCTCAATCCATTACCTTCAAAATCAGGATGTGTCTTTACTCAAAAATGATGTCACAGTTCAGGATTGAGGGAACACAAAACGCCAATCAGTTCAAAATCACTTAATTTCCAAAATACTGTCTCACAAAATAGTAATGGAAAATGTTCATTTTTCTGTTCTTTTGCAGGTTGGGAATGAGCATTCCAGCCTTTCACTGGAAAGAAGGGCAGTACCATCATCTGCAAGCCACTGTATAATTATTCAATACATAAACCCAATCAATTATTTTAGGAGTGACAAAACATCACCAACAGAACAGTTAATTCTAATCGTGTTTTTGACAAAGTGCGATCATATAAGTGCATATTAAAATGGATACTTGGGTGTGCTTGTGCTTGATTCTCACATTTTCTACAAAACACTTTATGATTCATCTATATAAGAGATTGAGACTCAGCCTTCAGTGTTGCAGACACATTAAACAATTAAACATTGATTCCAAATTGCATCACTATATTATAACGAAGGCTCTATATATATTTGTAAATTCATTAACACTGTCAGCTACAAGGGATGATGAGAGAGTCCTCTATTTCGAATACTCCCAAAGTTTGTCTCCATCTTCTGCCTGCTTCACGACGAAGGCATTCCATGCAAACACATTCACCACAGACCTAATTCACATTTGGCCAAGGGTCAAGGAAGGCTATGTCATCACAGCAAAGCTCTTCTCAGTTTTCCTTGCTATAATGCTCCACTTCACCTTCAGCAAGGTCCTGACTGGAGTGGAGCTAATTCTACAGAACTTGTTAAACCTCTACCAGCTGCAGACTTGATCAAAGACCAATGCATCCAATCATCTTTGAACAACACAATGCAGAAGATGCTTGCATCTATGCACAGAGGTTAAGCTTCAAGACATTATTAACATCTTTACCCACAGCGTGGGCCTAAGATATAGGTCCTCTACCAAACTAGAGTTGAAAACCGTGGTGCTGGAAAAACACAGCAGGCCAGACAGCATCCGAGGAGCAGGAGAATCGACGTTTCGGGCATAAGCCCTTCTTCAGGAATGAGGCTGGTGTGCCAAGCGGGCTGAGATAAAAGGTAGGGGGGAGGAAATTTGGGGGAGGGGTGCTGGGAATACGACAAGTGGAAGGAGGTGAGGATGATAGGCCAGAGAGGGGGTGGGGATGGAGAGGTCGGGAAGATGATTGCAGGTCAAGAGGGCGGTGCTGAATCTGGGGGTTGGGACTGAGACAAGGAGGGGGAAGGGGAAATGAAGAAGCTGGAGAAATCTGCATTCATCCCGTGTGGTTGGAGGGTTCCTAGGCGAAAGATGAGATGCTCCTCCTCCAGGCATCACGTGATCAGGGTCTGGCGATGGAGGAGGCCAAGGACCTGCATGTCCTTGGCGGAGTGGGAGGGGAAGTTAAAGTGTTCAGCCACAGGACGGTTGGGTTGGTTGGTGCGGGTGTCCCAGAGGTGTTTCCTGAAACGTTCTGCAAGTAGGCGACCTGTCTCCCCAATGTAGAGGAGACCACATCGGGTGCAGCAGATACAGTAAATGATGTGTGCGGAGGTGTAGGTGAATTTACGACAGATATGGAAGGATCCATTGGGGCCTTGGAGGGAAGCGAGGGGGGAGGTGTGGGCACAAGTTTTGCACTCCTTGTGGTGCCAAAGTTAATGTGCCACTTTGTTCTGGATAGTGTTAACAATCTTGAGTGTTGAAATTGCACCCATCCAGGTGAGTGGGAAGTATTCCATCACAATCCTGACTTGTGCCTTGTTGGTGAATAGGCTTTGGAATCAGGTAATGAGTTGCCCTCTGTACTTCCTAGTCTCTGACCTGCTTTTAACGCCACTGCATTTTTAGGAAATCCACTTCAGTTTCTGGTTAATGGATACTAACAGTGGGGATTCAGTGATAGTAACACTGTCAAATATCAAGGTGGTTAGATCTTATTGGAGATGGTCATTGCCTTGTATTTTTGTGGCATGAATGTTACTGGCCAATTGCAGCTCAGGGATACAGATATGAACTGCATCTGCATCCTAGACGTTGCAAATCACTGGAACATCATGGATTCATTGGTTAACATCCCCAGTTCTGACCGTATTGATGAAGCAGCTGAAGACAATTGGGCATAGGACATAACTCTGAGGAACTCCTATAGAAATGTCCTGGAAATGCGATGATTGACTTCCGACAACCACAATCATCTTATGTACTAGGTTTGACTCCAACCATTAGAGAATGCATATTGTATCGATAGTGCAGGAAATTATCTAAATTCAATTGCCTTGAATGAATCACATCTGTACTAATCCAGTTACATAAATATGCAAATTACAATCCTCATGGGTACTTAGGCAAATTAGTTGCTATCTCAGTTACCATATCTTTAAAATCTTTTGAGGGGATTAACGTTGCCTCCACCACAAATGATTTAAGGTTTAAAAAAAATCAAGTCAGAGTTATGCAACACAGAAACAGACCCTTTAGTCCAAGTTGCCATTGCTGACCAGATAGCTTAAACTGATCTAGTCCCATTTGCCAGCATTTGGCAGATCTCTCTCCAAACCGTTCCTATTCATGTACCCATCCAGTTGTCCTTTACATATTGTAATTGTACCCACTTCTAACACCTTGTTCCAGACATGCACCACACTCTGCATGAAAAAGCCCCTCAGGTTCCTTTTATCTCTTTCCCTTCTCATTTGAAAATTACGTACTCTAGCTTCGGATTCCCCTACCCTTGGCTGGAAATGGCCTTGGCTGTTTACCTTAGCCATGCCCCTCATGATTTTACAGACCTCTACCTCCTTTGCTCCAGGGATAAAAGCGCCATCCTATTGAGCCTCACTATACGGCTTAAACCCTCTAATCTCAGCAGCACCTTGTAAATCTTTTCTGAACCCTTTCAAGTTTATGGTAGAAATTCAGGTTTTAAAATGATATGCATGACTAAACTCCCAGCCACATCGATGGCAGTCTTAGCAGAACAGTAATAATGCAAAAAACCTCAAATATTTTTAAACAAATCTTTCTCCTAAAAGAAAAAGACATGGATAAGACCAAGTTCTGAGTGGACTCTGCCAGATCTAGCTTATTGCCTCAAAACCAAAAAGTGTCTTAAAAGATAAGCAGTCAACTTCTGAGCACTCGCGTCATAATTATCTCCATGAACAAAGAGAAAAATACTCTCTCTCTTTCTTGCCCACTCCAAACCTAGTCTAAGTGAGTGGAAACATCAGCGTTTCACGGCATATACAATATACAAAAAATATGCTACTCAGAATTGATAAAAGAAAAACAGGTCAGTCTCCAACAAATCAGTATTCAGAACAAACTACATACTGTATTATATGACTGCTCAAAAATAGCTAGCATAATCAGTTGTTCAATGAGCTGTGCTCTGACAGAAAGAACACACCTGAAATAGGTTATCATCTTTGTCACTTTTAGCACATTTTGCACCTCCAGAACTTTCACCACTCTTTTGCTTTTTTACTGGTTTCTCTACTGGAGCGGACTTCTTTCTCTTAGCCTGTAAAATAAACAAAGAATGTGACATGGAAATTAACTTTTAGTTAAGGGATAGAAGAGACAGTACAGACAGAAGATAAGAGCAAAATACAAAAATACTAGGTTTTTTTGTCAAAGATCTTCATTTTGAGGTCAATTAAAGATTTATCAATCTTTAAATTATCAACCTATTACAAAATATTATTTACACTACTAATTTAATTTTTGTTAAATTCATTTTAACCACCATTAGTTCTAGATTTGCAACTTGAAGCAGAATTTTTCAAATTCTTAGGAGAATAACTATTCACTTGCAATTTCAGAGCACAACAGCTTCAGAATAGAGTACTATAGGCTGAATTTAGATCAGACCATTGATTGAAAATTCCAGAAATTAGCTGCAACTAGCATATACACTCCACCACTGCCTTCATATTTACTGATAACTGCACTGTATTTGAATCACATGCTTAATATTTACATAAAAGGACTATTTATTTACTCTGTATTCAGTCTGTAATCAATGAGATCAGACGCATTGTAATGCTGCTGCAAAACATACTCTTAGCTGGTTATTCTATAAATGCTCAAAGTTGTATGAGGTCACGTCTAATGTAGATTGACCCAAAGTACAGAATACATTTGTTTAATGATTGGTGGAATTCAAGAACAAGGATGGCATGGTGGCACAGTGGTTAGCACTGCTGTCTCACAGCGCCAGAGACCCGGATTCAATTCCCGCCTCAGGCAACTGTGTATGGAGTTTGCACATTCTCCCAGTGTCTGCGTGGGTTTCCTCCGGGTGCTCCGGTTTCGTCCCACAATCCAAAAACGTGCAGGTTAGGTGATTGGCCATGCTAAATTGCCTATAGTGTTAGGTGAAGGGGTAAATGTAGAGGAATGGGTCTGGGTGGGTTACGCTTCGGCGGGTCGGTGTGGACTTGTTGGGCCGAAGGGCCTGTTTCCACACTAAGTAATCTAATCTAAATCTTTCAATTATAATAATGGCAAAACTTGTCAGTCCTCACCACCATACTCCTATCACTTAGCAACTTCTAGAGTCCCCACACATTGCAAACCAGAAGTTGCTCTTCTGTCCAGTACTATTGAAATTTGCCCAATCTGAAGAGATTTTTAAAATCATCCAAACTTTATCTTTTTATACTATTAATCTTGTTAAAAAAAATTTGAAAAGGTTGCATTTTGTTGAATAATGTGCGAGTGGGTTTTTGAAACAATGCTATAAGTTCATAATTACTGCATAAAAACTTTGGACCTTTAAAACTAATTTTAGATTTGTGGAATGTAAATTTTGTTCATGATTAAAAATATTGTCCTTCTTTAAAAGTTTGATGTTTTCCTCTGTCTGATGTATTGTTTCAATCATTTATCACATTCCATGAAATTTTCAATTAAAAAATAAAAAATTCAGTGTTTTAAATTCCCAGTTTGCTGTCTGAGAAAATACTTCAGCATTTGTTTATCTCACTTAAGGCTGCCACTGACCATGAAATCCAGACTGTTACTTTGGAGTTATAGACGAGAATCAGTAAGTACTTCTTGATCATCACTCCAGAATCCTGTGAAAAGCCACAGGTCCCTATTATCTATTTCAATAAATTTAACTAGTTGACATACCTCACTTGCTGATGCTCAACTAGAGGCAAGTATTATTTTCAAATTTAGTACAGTGGTGAAAACATTGTGGGAATGTTTTACTGTGTAGAAAAGAGATGTTTTGGACTGAAATCCTATTTTTTATACACAGTATTAACATTTAATGTCTTCTTTCTAATGGCACTTTAAATTCAAATGAGCTCAAAACCACTTTGCTAAAGGATATTTGCTGATGCCTCCTATATTATCCTGCTGAAATCAAAAATGACTTGAACATTTCTTCTGTTAAATGTCAGCCTTCTTTTGAAAATTGAAATAGCCACAAATCAGTTTCATAAAACCATGCAGAAATCCTTTCACCAACAGTTTTTGCCTTACCTTTTGATCAACTTCACTATCAGATTCGCTGTCTGAACTTGTAGAAACAACTTCCCTTGATTTAGGCATCTGGAAATTTTTGTTAAAAAGAAAAGTAATTAGAAGACACATTGCTGAAAACTTCACTCAACTAGGAAAATACAAAATTCTTCCAGTATGATAAAGGACAGTTTAATGGAGACAAAGTTAAAAGCAAAAGAATATGGTGTGTTGGCGTTTATTGGTAGGGGGATTGAGTTTCGGAGCCACAAGGTCATGCTTCAGCTGTACAAGACACTGGTAAGGCCGCATCTGGAGTATTGCATACAGTTCTGGTCACTGCATTATAGGAAGGATGTGGAAGCTTCAGAAAGGGTTCAGAGGAGATTTACTAGGATGTTGCCTAGTACGGAGGGAAGGTCTTATGAGGAAAGGCTGAGGGAACTGAGGCTGCTTTCTTTGGAGAGAAGGTTGAGAGGTGACTTAATTGAGACGTATAAGACAATCACAGGGTTAGACAGGGTGGATGGTGAGAGCCTCTTTCTTCAGATGGTGAAGGCTAACACAAGGGGACATAACTTTAAATTGAGGGGGTGATAGATTTAGGACAGATATCGGGGTAGTTTCTTTACTCAGTAGTAGGGGCGTGGAACAGCCTGCCTGCAGCAATAGTAGACTCACCGGCATTTAAGGCATTTAAATGGGCATTGGACATACATATGGATAATAATGGAACGGTATAAGTTAGATGGGCATCAGATTAATTTCACAGGTTGGCACAACACTGAGGTCCGAAGGGCCTGTACTGCGCTGTAACATTCTACGTTCTAACTGCGGGTGCTGGAAATGAGAAACAAAAACAGAAATTGCTGGAAAGGTTCAGAAGGTCTGGCAGCATCTGTGGAGAAAAATCAAAGTTAATAATTCAGGTTCAGTGACCCTTCAAGCTGAAATCAACCTCATGAATATCTCTGAACTGTCTACAATACCAGCTTATTTTTCCTTAAATAAGGGACCAAAATTGTTCATACTATTCTAGTTAGTCTTAACCAGTATCTTGCATGGTTTTAGTCAGATCTCTATTTTTACCACTTCAGACACTTCTTCACACAATGTAGAAAATTATTCATTTTAATCCAAACACTGGAGATAAAAGGAAAATTTCAATGAGGGATGTGATAGAAACTTTCAGTGATCTCAATTTGCCAATTCACCAGTCCCCTGCACCGTGAGGCAGCAGTGCTAGCCAATGAGCCACCGTGCATTCTAATCACTGAGCCATCATGCCTATAATTCTGATTTTCTAACGAGAATGTACTGATTTAAAATCTGGGGTTGCTCTCTTTGGATAGAAATGAGGGGAAAACCTCCAAAGGTTGTGCAACTTTGGAACACTGTCTCAGAAGGTACTAAAGGTTGGCATCATTAAATATTTTTAAGGCTGAGATGGATTGATTCCCCTGCCTAATAAGAATCTAAGGTTATCAAATGTGGATGTGAACTAAGAATTTGAAACACAAGCAGATCAGCCATGATCTTACTGAACAGTTCAGCAGGCTTGAGGAGCTAAATAGTCTACTATATCAATTCCTTTGTAAGTTTTTAAGCCAAGGTTCTAATATCTATACAGATCTTTTCATCTTCTGTAAACGTTCAGCCAGCTCCTCCACGAGCTCATCCATGTAGTTAACAAATATTGTGAAAAATGATGGTACTAACATCAATACCAGTCAGAATCTGTTCATCACTGATCTCTACAAAGAATATTATTAAACACAACAATCCACCTATCAGATTGCAAAGCAATTCATTTTAGCATCCCAAACAAATCAACATCAGGACAGTATATAAATAGCCTGTGTGACAAACTCTGGCATGTCTACCTTGTTAAGACCCTTGTGGACCTTATCTGTTTCAACATTCAGGTCACTTCTCGTTCTCTTAGACTGTGAAGTACAGATCCCATTTACTCAGCATCTCATCAGTGACAACAAATGTGCCCCCCACACCCTAAAAAAATTAGTGAACCAGATGGGTTTTTCTGACAATCACAATGATTTTGATGTCATTATTAATTCCAGCTTTTTATTAAATTCAAATATTATCTGGGACTTCGATGTTGTGGCTATTATGGAGACATGGGTAGAACAGGGACAGGATTGGCTGTTGCAGGTTCCAGGGTTTAAATGTTTTAGTAGGGACAGAGGTGGGGGTAAAAGAGGGGGAGGTGTGGCATTGCTTGTCAAAGATAGTATTACAGCTGTGGAAAGCACGATGGATGAAGACTCGCCATCTGAGGTAGTTTGGGCTGAGGTTAGGAATAGGAAAGGTGAGCTCACCCAGTTAGGAGTTTTTTACAGGCCTCCTAACAGT
>NC_057710.1:46962170-46970821 GCF_004010195.1 Chiloscyllium plagiosum | reverse complement strand
ATACCCATCCAGATGCCTTTTAAATGTTGTAATTGTACCAGCCTCCACCACTTCCTCTGGCAGCTCATTCCATACACGCACCACCCTCTGCATGAAAAAGTTGCTCCTTTGCAGATGGGGTACTGGGCTAATAGATGGGGTACTGGGCTAATGGTCGGATACTTGGTAGTGTGGATGAGCAGAGGGATCTTGGTGTCCATGTACACAGATCTCTGAAAGTTGCCACCCAGGTAAATAGTGCGGTGAGGAAGGCATATGGCGTACTGGCTTTTATTGGTAGAGGAATTGAGTTCTGGAGTACTGAGGTCATGTTGCAGTTGTATATGACTCTGGTGCGTCCGCATCTGGAGTATTGTGTGCAGTTTTGGTCGCCATACTATAGGAAGGATGTGGAGGCACTGGAACGGGTGCAGAGGAGGTTTACCAGGATGTTGCCTGGTATGGTAGAAAGATTGTATGAGGAAAGGCTGAGGCACTTGCGGTTGTTTTCATTGGGGAAAAGAAGGTTTAGGGGTGACTTGATAGAGGTGTATAAGATGATTAGGGGTTTAGATAGGGTTGACCGTGAGAACCTTTTTCCATGTATGGAGTCAGCTATTACGAGGGGGTATAGCTTTAAATTAAGGGGTGGTAGGTATAGGGCAGATGTTAGGGGTAGGTTCTTTACTCAGCGAGTCGTGAGTTCATGGAATGCCCTGCCAGTAGCAGTGGTGGACTCTCCCTCATTATGGGCATTTAAGTGGGCATTCGATAGGCATATGGAGGATAGTGGGCTAGTGTAGGTTAGATGGGCTTGGATCGGCGCAACATCGAGGGCCGAAGGGCCTGTACTGCGCTGTATTCTTCTATGTTCTATCTGCAACAGACAACAGTCTAGTGGTATTGTTTTAATCTAGAGACCATGTAATGTTCTGGAGACCCAGGTGCGAATCCAGGAGATGGTGGAATTTGAAGTCAATAAAAGTCTGGAATTCTTATGATTAGTCAATTCGATAGGTTTTTCTGACAATTGACAATGTTATTTACAGCATTGTTACCTGGTCTGGCCCATGTGACCCCAAACCCACAGCAATGTAGTTTGACTCTTAACTGTCCCACTAGGCAGTGAATACTGTCCTGGCCAGCAACACCTTCATCCCATTATGAATTTTAAAAATCTACCATGGTAGGATTTGAACCCAGGTCTCTAGATTGACAGTCTAGTGATCATAACTACCAGGCCACTCCTTCCCAACAAGATGTCTGCAAACTTTGATAAGCTACTCATGGCATTGCCCCACCCCATCCCCAAGTCATTAATATAAATAGCAAGTAACTGAAGCCCCTGAACAAATCTTTGTGGCACACCATTAGTTAAAGTCTGCCAACTCAAACTGGCTCACATTTGTACACAAGAGCCCAGGAATGAAGGAAGATAAATCAAGTTTCTGGTTGTTGAAAAGAATGTTGGCCAGGGTATCTAAAGAACCCATTACTCTGAAAAGCACTACGTGACTTTTACATCCATCTCAATGCACAGTCAAGCCACATTTTTGACATCTCCCACGAAAGAAAAGCAGCACTTTTCAACTGCTCAAATATCACGCAGGTTAATTCCCGGTGGGGCTGGAAACCCCCAGAACAACCTTCTTACGCAAATGCCATCCTGCCAAGGCCAAAGGACAGGAGCACATGTGGCCAAGTCAAACAAACCAAGGCAGGAAAACCAATGTGATTGGTTTGGGGGTCACACCCAGGGAGCAGCATCGCAAACGAAAGGGATGGTGGGTGGGAACACGTACACGGCACGCCTAAGTCAAGCGAATACCTCGTTTAAATGTACTACCATTTTTTTTTGCTTCAGAGGCTTATAGTTGCAAAATCCGACCATTGAATTTTACTAAAAATATCGACTGCGGATTTGACCTACACCTCCGAATTTAGAGATCAGCCTTTGAACCTCAAACTACACACCGCGTCTGCGGCCCCGACTTAAGCCTTTCAAATTTAACTAACTGATTTTTGTTTTGTTGAAAATGGTAACGGAAATTCTGCAGACGGATGATTAAAGCAGGTGAAAGGCGCCCGCAGGCAGCTGTGGTACAGATTTCACGGGGATTGGAGACCGGTCCCTGGCGACTGATTCCCTGTTCCTTTAGGAAAGGACGGTTTGGTCGCAGACAATCCCGGCGTGGCACCGTTCCTCTCCCCTCAGGGGTGTGATGAGGAGAGGGTGTGAGGAGAGGGTGTGAGGAGAGGGTGTTAGGTGGTGGGGGTGGGGTGAGCGATGCCATGCCCCAGGGCCTCCCAGCCCAGAGAGTGTGCGCGCGAGTGAATGGGAGGACGCAAGGCACGCACTCGTTTCCAGGCCGGCGGAGGAAGTCCCTGCCCCACCACCGCCGCCGCCGCCCGCAGCCCGCCATTCTCCGCGCCCCCATTGGCCGATCCACCCAGCAACCCGAGCCGCCGCGCCCCGCCATTGGCTGACAGCCGTCTTTCTCATGACGGAGGAGCGCCCGCTTCCGCCATCCCCGACCATTAAAACGATTTCTTGCCCCCGACGACGACGACGACAAAAGGACCGAACAAATCCGCCACCGCGACGGGAAAAAAAAATGGAGGCAAGTGAAGCGAACGAACCCGCTGCTTCAAACAAAAATCAAAATTCTTCCGAGACTCCCTATCTACCAACCGACCGTGTAACCTGGTTGATTATTGGAAATACATACGTTGACGATGGGATGTGTTTAGATATATATAAAATTGTAAAAGTGTTTCGATGAACAGCGCCTCAAGATCTGCTCGCAGCTTCTCAGCTCCTGCTTCTCCCCAACCAACACCGCTCGCGCTCCTGGGGGAGGACGTCACTTCCGCCGCTCGCGCGGTGGAATGCTGGGAGTTGAAGTCCTGGTCCACGTGGACGAGCACCAGAGCCTCTCATGGTGAACGAATGCTGCGGGAACATAGTTACCAACCACACAACGCCAGGTTGAAGCCCAGCAGGAGCATGGTTACTGGAGAAGGCCATTGAATCCCTGGAACCTGTCCCGCCATTCAGTCAGATCATTTGCCATCCGTGCCCCACCGTTTGCAAATTTTGTTTAGCCCAGCAAATGCCTGGGAGCGCAATATACCTTTGTTGAACTGATCTCAGGGACGGTGGCATTTATGATCAAGATTACCTCCCCCCCCCCCCCCCCTCCCCCCAACCTTGGCTTCATTATGAAGGACTTTTACCAAAAACATCGATTTTCCTGCTCCTCAGATGCTACCTGACCTGCTGTGCTTTCCCAGCACCACACTCTGGACTCTAATCTCCAGCATCAACAGTCCTCACTTTCCCCGAGCATTGGCGTCCAGTCATATCCAACAGCTCACGACGTATCTGGTTATTCCCAGAGGTAGAAAAAAACAGTAAAATTACACTAATACTAGAAATCAACATATTGGAAAGTATACAAGTCAGACCAGTAGGCATCACTGGCAAGTTTTATTGTTTTTTTTAATCTGGGATTTTACAGTCAGAAAAAGATTCAAAGCCACTATTTCCAATGCCCACTCTCTGCGAGGTTCCTCTCTATTCTCTCTGTGAGAATACATTCACCACCACCATTTCCATCTTAAATAGGCAACCCCTTCCAAATAGTAATTCTAGATTCTACATTCTCCCACAAGGGGAAATATCCTGTCTGCATCTACCCTGTCGAGCAAGACCCATAAGATATATTTCAATCAGGTTTCCTCTTATTCTTCAGAATTATGACAGATTAGAACATAATATATTTAGTCTTTCTTATAAGATGATCTGACCAGTCCAGCTTTTAGTCTAGCGCAGCAGGTCAGGCAGCATCCCAGGAACGGGAGAATCGACGTTTCGGGTGTAAGCCATGCCCGAAACGCGATTCTCCGTTTCCTTGGATGCTGCCTGACCTGCTGCGCTTTTCCAACAACACATTTTCAGCTCTGATCTCCAGCATCTGCAGTCCTCACTTTCTCCTCGCTGCTTTTAGTCTAGTCAACCTTCTATGAATTGCTTCCGATACATCCTTAAATAAATTTCTGTGCTGTATGATTCCGCAATACTCCACAGTACTCCAGATGTCGTCTCACCACTACACTATGTAACTGAGGCATAATCTCCCTACCTGTGACTCCAATTTCCCTCACAATCAGTTAAATTCTATTTGCTTTCCTCTGCTGTAGAGACATCCCAGTCTTTTGCTATTCATACAATGGGACACACAATATCTCAGCATCTCACCACTCTGCAATCTCCCATATCACTTTTTTTAAACTTCTGACCTAAATGGACATGATTTGGAGATACCAGTGTTGGACTGGGGTGTACAAAGTTAAAAATCACACAACACCAGGTTATAGTCCAACAGGTTTAATTGGAAGTACACTAGCTAGTGTGCTTCCAATTAAACCTGTTGGACTATAACCTGGTGTTGTGATTTTTGACCTAAATGGACAATTTCATACTTTTCTACATTATGCTCCATGTTCCAGATCTTTGTTCAAAGAGACATACAGCATGAAAACAGACTTTTCGGTCAACCCATCCATGCTGACCAGATATCCCAACCCAATCTAGTCCCACCTGCCAGCACCCGGCCCATATCCCTCCAAATCTTTTCTATTCATAAACCCATCCAGATGCCTTTTAAATGATGCAATTGTACTAGCCTCCACCACATCCTCTGGTAGCTCATTCCATACACATACCACCTTCTGCGTGAAAAGGTTGCCCCTTAGGTGTCTTTTAGGTCTTTCCCCTCTCACCCTATACCTATGCCCTCTAGTTGTGGACTTACCCATCCCAGGGAAAAGACCTTATCTATTTACCCTATCCATGCCCATCATGCCACTCAGCCTCCAATGCTTCAGGGAAAACAGCCTCAGCCCATTCAACCTCTCCCTATAGTTCAAATCCTCCAACGCTGGCAACATCCTTGTAAATCTTTTCTGAACCCTTTCAAGTTTCACAATATCCTTTTGATAGGAAGTAGACCAGAATTGCATACAATATACCAAAACGTGGCCTAACCAATGTCCCGTACAGCTGCAACATGACCTCCCTACTCCTGTACTCTGATCAATAAAGGAAAGCATACCAAACATCTTCTTCACTATCCTATCTACCTGCGACTCCACTTTTAAGGAGCTATGAACCTGCACTCCAAGGTCTCTTTGTTCAGCAACACTCCCTAGGACCTTACCATTAAGTGTTCAAGTCCTGCTAAGATTTGCTTTCCCAAAGTGCAGCACCTCGCATTTATCCAAATTAAACTCCATCTGCTACTTCTCGGCCCATTGGCCCACCTGATCAAGATCCCATTGTAATCGGAGGTAACTTTCTTCGGTGTCCACTACACCTCCAATTTTAGTGTCATCTGCAAACTTACTAACTATACCTCTTTATGCCCACATCCAAATCATTTATATAAGTGATGAAAAGCAGTGGACCCAGCACCGATCCTTGTAGCACTCCACAGGTCACAGGCCTCCAGTCTGAAAACAACCCTCCACCACCACCCTCTGTCTTCTACCTTTGCGCCAGTTCTGTATCCAACTGGCTAATTCTCCCTGTATTCCATGAGATCTAACCTTGCTAACCAGTCTCCCATGGGGAACCTTGTCGGACGCCTTATTGAAGTCCATATAGATTACATCCATTGCTCTGCCCTCATCAATCTTCTTTGTTACTTGTTCAAAAAACTCAATCAAGTTTGTGAGACATGATTTCCCACACATAACTTAACCCAACTTATCACAACTTATCACAACTTACATTTCAGCCAATCTTTATCTCACAAGGAAATTTCACAATCAACTTGTCTCTTCATTCAAGTCATTTATACACGTTGTCGTAAATTGAATCCCCAACACTTGTCCCTGAGACACACAACTCGTTACATCTTCAGAGAAAGCTAGAGATACTCAGCAGGGTTTGATAGCATTTGTGGAGAGAAAACTGGAGTTCACTTCTGAACAAGCCGGTGACTCATGGAGTTCTGCAGGGTCACTGTTGGGACTACAACTATACACATTACACATTAACAGTCTGGACAAATAAACTGAGGGTATTGTTGCTTAGTTTGTAGATGGCACAAAGATAGGTAGAGGGACAGGTAGTTTTGATGAGACATGGAAGCTACATAAGGACTTGAACAGGTGAGCATAGTGGGCAAAAAAGTGGCTGATGAAATGCAATGAGGTTAACGTGTGAGGTTATACACTTCAGAAGAAAGAATTGAAGCATAGACTGTTCTCCAAATCGGCAAAAGCTTTGGAAATTTGAAGCACAAAAGGACTTAAGAGTCCTAGTTCAGGATTCTGTTCAGATTAATATGCAGGTTCAGTTGGCATTAGGAAAGAAAATGCACTGTTATCATTCATTTCAAGACGGCTAGAATACAAGAGCAGAAATGTATTGCTGAGACTGTAGAAGGCTCTAGTTGAGACTGTGCTGGAAAAGCACAGCCGGTCAGGCAGCATCCTGATGAAGAGCTTATGCTCGAAATGTCGATTCTCCTGCTCCCTGGATGTTGTCTGACCAGCTGTGCTTTTCCAGAACCATACTCACAACTCTGTTCTGCAGTATCTGCAGTCCTCACTTTCTCCCTGTTTAAGGCTCCAGTCAGTCCACACTTGGGATAATGTGAGCAGTTTTGGGCTTTGGATCTAAGAAAGGATGTGCTGGAATTGGAGGGAATCTAGCGGTGAGGTGAACAAAAATAATCCCAGGAATGAAGGACTTGTCATATGAGGAGTGGTTGGGGACTCTGGCTCTGTAGATAGTGGTGTTTAAAAGTATCAGAGGGGATTCCATTGAAATTTACAGATTAATGAGAGACCGGGATAGAGTGGAGGTGGAAAAGTCGTTTCCACTAGTCAGAGAGACGAGGAACCGAGGGCACAGCTTCAGAGTGAAGGGACAACTCTTTAGAAATGAAATAAGGAGTAATTTCTTCAGTCAGAAGCTGGTGAATCTGTGGAACTCATTCCCACAGAAAGCTGTGAAGGCCTTGTCAATGAATTCTTTAAGGTAGACATTGACAGATTCTTGATTAATAAGAGCTACAGGCACCAGGCAGGAAAGAGGGGTTGAGAAATATGAGTGGCCATACCAAATGGCAGAGCAGACTAGATGGCTGAATGGTCTAATTCTGCCTCTATATCATATCTTATGGTCTTCTGGACTTCTTCGGGGACTTGACAAGGCAAATGCAATAAAATTGTTTCCCCTTGAGGGAGAGTCTGGGACCAGAAACCTCAGATTGACGGGTCACACATTTAACAGAGATAAGAAGGAATTTCTTCTCAAAGAACGGAATGAAGCTGTAGAATTCTTTACTGCAGACAGCATATCAGATCTACCATGATCTCATTAATTGGTCATGATTTGGAGGGGCTGGTGTTGGACTGGGGTGTTTTACAAAGTTAAAAATCAGATAACACCAGGTCCAACAGGTTTATTTGAAAGCACTAGCTTGCAGAGCACTGCTCCTTCATCAGGTGATTGTGAGGTATCAGATTCAATGGTGCAGCAGACTCGATGGGTTGAATAGCTTACTTCTGTTCCTACATCTTGCAGTCATAAGATCTAAGAAATATGCCATGGATAAAGGGGCACTGTTTTTACTGATTTACTTTGCTTAGATTTTAGAAGATATGATAAGGTACCTTATCAAGTATGATTGCTGAATATAAAGGCTTAGCTTATAGGATATTGGGAAGAGCAGAAAATTGGTGAGCCAGCAAGAAGCAGAGGGTGGGCATAAATGGATCATTTTCTATTCCTCTATGATCAGGAAGTGTTTTGAGAGGCTGATCATAGCCCACATCAACTCTAGTCTCCCAGCCTGCCTCCATCCCCTGCAATTTGTCGAAAGACTAAACAGGTCCATAGCAGACACCATTTCCTTGGTCCTACACTCATCCCTGGAACAACTGGAAAGCAAAGACACCTACATCAGACTCCTACTCATTGACTACAGCTCCGCCTTCAACAACATTATCCCCTCCAGACTGATCACAAAACTCTGAGACCTAGGTCTCGGCTCTACCCTCTACAACTGGATCCCCAGCTTCCTGACCCACAGACTGCAATTAGTGATGATAGACAACAGTATGTCCTCCATGATAACCCATGGCCTTTTGCCATGTGGGTGGAGCAGGAGTTGAGTATCAAAAGGTTTCTGTCTATCCGTGTGTGAGAAACAGAGCTCACACACTTCAATAATTGCAGTCCGAGACAAAATCTGAATCAGTAGTGTCCTTTAGAACATAGAAGAATAAAGCGCAGTACAGGCCCTACGGCCCTCGATGTTGCGCCGATCCAAGCCCACCTAACCTACACTAGCCCACTATCCTCCATATGCCTATCCAATGCCTGCTTAAATGCCCATAATGAGGGAGAGTCCACCACTGCTACTGGCAGGGCATTCCATGAACTCACGACTTGCTGAGTAAAGAACCTACCCCTAACATCTGTCCTATACCTACCCCCACTTAATTTAAAGCTATGCCCCCTTGTAAAAAGATTCTCACTGTCGACCCTATCTAAACCCCTAATCATCTTGTACACCTCTATCAAGTCACCCCTAAACCTTCTTTTCTCCAATGAAAACAACCCCAAGTGCCTCACCCTTTCCTCATACGATCTT